>NC_056735.1:903001159-903178659 GCF_019279795.1 Protopterus annectens
TGCTGAGCATTTACAGTGGATTGCAGGAGGAGTCTGAGGGAGATCTGGGGACTGATCTCCTCAGTGAGGCTCAGGCTGACTCCTCGGTAGAAGGTGTAGCAATGTCCCAGCAGCTATATCCTACCCAAGTTCGAGAAATCCGAGCAGTGTTGCAGGAGTTTGGGGGCATGTTCACCGGGAAACCAGGGAGCACCCACCTGGTGCAGCACCAGGTGGATACAGGACCCCAAAGGAACATTAGGCAGGCCCTTTATAGGGTGCCTGAGAGAGTCAAACAGACTCTGAAGGAAGAGGTACAGGAGATGTTGGAACTAGGGGTGATTCAAGAGTCCAACAGTCCCTGGGCCTCACCAGTTGTGTTGGTGCCAAAGAAGGATGACAGCAACATGTTCAGTGTGGATTACAGGAAATTAAATAGTCACACAGAGTCAGATGCTTACCCCATTCCTAGGACAGATAAGGCCCTAGAGCAGTTGGGTGGGGCTAAGTATCTTACAACTGTTGATCTTACCAAGGGTTACTGGCAGGTGCCCTTGACTCCCAGTGCTAGTGAGAAGTCAGCCTTTGTGACTCCTTTTGGCTTGTATGAGTTCACAAAGATGCCCCTTGGGATGAAGAATGCCCCACAACTTTCCAGAGGCTGGTAGATCATATCTTAGCAGGAGGGTTTTCCCTTGCTTACATGGATGATATTGCTATCTGCAGCCATTCCTGGCAAGAGCATCTTCAGCATGTCAGGGAGGTGCTGGGCAGACTACAGAGGGCAGGGTTAACCATTAAGCTGAGCAAATGTCAGGTGGGTATGGCAGATGTCTCCTACCTAGGACATAGAGTGGGGAGTTGTAAGATAAGGCCAGAACCTGCAAAAGTGGAAGCTATTCAGGCATGGCCTGCACTTGTTACCAAAAGCAGGTGAGGGCATTCTTAGGGACAGCAGGGTACTACAGAAAGTTCATTCCCAATTATAGTATCTGTTAAATAAAATTAAGAATTCAATACACAGGAGGTTCAGATTCAAAAGTTTACTAGTGTACACCAGGAGGCAAAAAACGTACAAGTACAGAATTTTGTCTGACATGAAACAGGAAGCACACAATTTTATATAGGTTTAACATTCAAGCTATGCCCACCTTACTGACGTGATATGTCACAGGGCATCTACATCACTTTAGCTTACAAGCCTCTATTCTTTTAATCTGCTGATGCAGTATATTTTAAAAAACTTTTCCTCTAGATACAATACGGCCTTGCTATCCAGCTGGTCAGTCATAATGTCTTTCTGTAAAGTTACTTGTTCAAGGTTTCATATCAGTTCGAATACAATAGCAGCTTCAGTCTTTTAATGCATGTCTTTGTTCTCTGTTATACTTTCTCACACAGCTGCGTGCTATCTAAGTAACACATATACAAGGCCAGATCATCCCAACAGAAAAGAGCAGAAGATTTCATTATTTCACACATTTAATTTCCTGACCCAGCAGATAATCACTTATGAAAAGCATAAACATTAAAACTTGCTAAGCTAGCATTCTGCCAGGGTCAGAGATCAGCTTTTGCTTCAAGCCACACTGCAGTTTCAAAACTACTTCACATTTAGACATGAATTAATTTTACTACTATATGATTAATAGAATAAAATGCATTATATACTACTTTGCTTTTAAACTAGCATTTCTCATGTATTTAAATACACATTTTTCTAACATTTCCCCCCCTATTAATACTTTTTATTCTATTTTGAAGTATGCATAGTGTCATTTCATCTCCTAGCCTTTTCCACTCAGGACTTTCAGCTAGGTGAGTCATTTAATCTATACTTCAGAAAAAGCATCATCTGAAATCAATCTTTCAGTTTCAATATCTTGGTAGAAAGTTTCAGTAACAGATACATCAACAAAATCTTTGATTAATGTTTTCATGCAGGGAATTCCACAGCAAACACATGCTCCTATTAGGAGTATACCCACAGAAATGGCAATTAGAATATTCATTAGGATGGAACCCCACCCCCCAAATAGATTCTGGAAAAAGTCCGTCAGTGGGTTTGGGCCTGGTTCAGTCATGGCTGATACTTGCTGAATTACCTCTAGGTGGTTATCTATCTCATGACGATTGTCAGAAATAAAAGCACAGCATTCTTCTTTGATAAGCACGCACGTACCACCTCTCACCGCTAGGGTGAAGTCAAGAGCCATCCGATTTTGTAGCACAACAGTTCTCATTGCATTTAGTTCATCAGTCACCAGTTCTAGGGCAGAAAAAGTTGCATTACTCATTACTTCGAGAAGTTTCGATAACTTCCTCAGCTCCCAGATCGAATTGACTGCTCCATAGGCTGGGAATATTCCTGCCCAGGATATAACACTGTCACTCAAGTCCATATGAGTCAATTCGCTTTTGTCTTTTACTGAATTATGGTCTTTCCAACCAGCTTCGATCTTCCCAACTGGATTCACAGGTTTCTTAACTGGACCTTCGGATTTTCGAGCTGTTTCTCTTATGTTTCGTATCTTACCCAAAGGTAATTCTGCAGTATGTCTTATTGCCGGAACCAAGTAACCCAAAAAACAACTGCCGGACCAATTCTCAGGTAACCATTTATATGCCTTTTTCCCACAAATAAAATAACAGTTTTCTACTTTAGTACTAATACGCATCAGCCCTGCATGAAACATTTTCTGATCTATAACTGACAATTGTTTAAACAAAACTGGATTTTTTTTAATGTCACTCATAGTTGTTTTCAATGAGTTTAAATATGAGTCATAATTAGTATTACAAAAAGTATTGCCATTGCTATTCTTAATATAACATCGGTAAGATATGGTTATATTACAATTGCTCCAGCCCACCTGGAGAGTGTCATTTTTGTAGAAACATACAACTCCTTTTGTGTGACAGGTAAAAATAAAGCTATTTTGTCCTGTGATCTCACAGTTCCTGTGTCGAAAAGTAAATTCTCCCAAGTCTCATTTATCCCCAAAGGGACAGCGGACATTATCAGTCCTCCATATGCTGTTGGTATAGCTGTACAAACCCAGCAATTTGAAATGTTCATAGTCTCTGCATACACACGTTTCATGGCTAGGTATGTGTTAAAATTTGGATGCCAGTCTATAGACGTTTCATCACGCCTTCCCACTTTCACTTGTGTGGTTGTGTGCAGGATAAACCACAGCAAGAGGAAAATTGTCACGATTACAGTTAATAAATGTACACACAACAAAATGATTATGCAACATCTCTGGGGTTGATCTAAACTTCTATTCGCTTTGTTTTTGGCCATCTCGGTCTGGTTGTGTATCAGTCACAAAGTTTTTATCAAGTTGAAAGTTCTTTACCAGTTTACAATGCGTCAAATGAACCCAGGACGTCCTCTCAGCCACTCTAACTGCAGTAGGCATTGCCAACAGAACCTGGTACGGTCCCTCCCACTTTGGACTCGCCCAATTCTTCCTTTTCGTCACTTTCACCCAAACGTATGTCCCAGGAACCAAGACTGCTTCCACTGGTCTGGTCTGTTCCTTATCTGAAAAAGAGTTAAACTGCAAAACAGATTTATTTGTTAACAGTTTCCTCATATAACTAGCTAATGAACTGTCAGCTTCTTGCTCTGCAGGCATGAGAGCTTTCCACTGAGGCACATAATATGCTCTCCCAAAAACCATTTCAGAGGGAGTGAAACCCTTTACATTTGGAACCGTTCTCATACTCGGCAGTGCTAAAGGCAGACAGTATATCCAATTCTTTTGGGTCTCCTCTACTAGCTTCCTAAGTTTATTATTTAGGGTACCATAGTACCTTTCCACCAGTCCTGCTGACTGTGGGTGGTAAGCACAATGGTTCTTCAAGGAGATACCAAAAAATCTCCCAAGCTGGTGAATCGTTTGAATCACAAAATGTGTGCCATTGTCGCTATAAATCCTTTCCGGAATGCCAAATCTAGGGATTACGTCTTTTACCAGGGCTTTTGCCACTGTTGCTGTATCCAGGTTTTTAGTTGGAAAAGCTTCTACCCATTTAGAAAACATATCTACAATAACTAAACAAATCTTTTTCCCTTCACATTTATTCAATTCTATGAAATCCATACAAATAGTATGGAACGGGTATGGTGGTATAGGAAAACTTCCTTGCTTGGTTTTAAATGCCCCTTGTGCGTGATGCTTGTTACAAGTATGACAAGCTGCACAAAATTGTTTTGTGTAATTTGTGTATCCGTATATTTGGAATATTCGATTCACTAACTGTACCATCCCCCCTGTTGAGACATGTTACTTCCCATGGCTCAACAAAGCTGCATATCTAAATAAATTAGATGGCAATATCGGTTTTCTTTCTTTGGAAATGTACAGTCCATTCTCAAGAATTGCACCTCGTTTTACCCATTTTTGTTTTTCTGCTTTCATAGTAAGTGTCTGCATTGTTTTTTACATGTCTAAATCTAAAATCTCAGAGGGTTGTAATTCCTCATTTAAAAGTAAAGTTTCTGAGTCTGAGGCTGCTTGCTTTGCAGCTGCATCAGCTCGTGCATTGCCTTTCGAAATCTTATCCTGCTGTTTTGTATGAGCTACACATTTACAAATAGCTACTTTGGTAGGTAACTGAATAGATTCTAATAACTCCAAAATAAATTGCGCATGATTAATAGGTTTTCCACTGGATGTTATCATTCCTCTATTTTTCCATTGTTGTGCAAATACATGTACTGTAGAAAAAGCATACTGACTATCAATATAGATGTTCACACTTTTATTTTTTGCTAAAGTACATGCCCTTGTCAAAGCTATCAATTCTGCTGCTTGTGCAGATAAGTTGTGTGGTAAGGATTGAGCTTCTAAAATTTCAGTGTCTGTAACTACTGCATACCCCACCAGATTCTTCCCTGTAGGACCCCTTCTGCATGAGCCGTCCACGTAATATGTCACCTCGGCATTATCCAAGGGCATATCTGTAAGATCTTGTCTAGGTAAAGCTAACTGTTCATTTTCCTGCAGGCAGCTGTGTGGTGTGCCCTCCACAGGAGTTGGAAGTAATGTCGATGGATTCAATGTCGTACATCGTTCAGTTGTCATATGAGGTTGGCTCAGCAGTATAGTCATACATGAAAGATGTCTAGCAGGAGAAAGGAATGCTACTTTCTCTTGCAGTAAAATTATTGCAACTGCATGAGGCACTTTCAATGTGAGAGGGTGGAATAACACCACTGAGGCCGAAGCCTGTACTGCCATTGCGGCTGCAACTACTGCTTGTACACAGTGAGGCAAAGATCGCGCCACTGGGTCTAACTGTGATGAATAGTAGGCTATGGGGCATTGCTTGTCCCCATGTTGTTGAGTCAATACTGACGTCATATACCCTTGCTTACAATCTACGGTCTGAAAGAACCGTTTGTGATAATTTGGAAGTCCTAAAACTAATGAAGAAGCTATTAACTGTTTCAACCTGCAGAAAGCCGTTTCTGCTTCGGTTGTCCATTGTAAAATGTCTTGTGCTGCCATTGGTGTCTTATATATCAAGTCAGTCAGTGGAGCAGATTCCAAAGCATAATTTGGTATCCAGCTCCGACAAAAATTAGTTGTACCTAAGAAAGACATCATCTCTTTCTTGGTCGTTGGCTTGGGTGCTTGCAAAATCGCTATTTTTCTTTCCTCATCTAGTATTCTACCTTCATTGGATATTACATATCCAAAGTATCTAACTTGTTTTCTCCAAAGTTGTAACTTACTTTTGTTTACTTTGTGTCCTTGTGTTGCTAAAAATTTCAACAATGCTACAGTATCCTCCCTGCACTGTTGCTGAGTGGGTGCTGCTAGCAAGATGTCATCTACGTAAAGTAGAATTTGACTACCTCCTGGTGGGGTAAATCCTGCCAGGTTGCTAGCCATTTCTTGTGCAAATATTGTTGGGCCCTCACAATATCCCTGTGGTAGTCGAGTATACGTATACCTCTTACCCTGAAATGTAAATGCAAACCAATATTGACTATCAGGATGTATAGGTATTGAAAAGAAAGCATTGCTAATATCTACCACAGAGAAATACTTCTGTTGCGGTTCTAAATCATTTAACAAAGTATGTGGGTCTGGCACCGTGGGTGCTCTAGGTATTACTGCATTGTTTACAGCTTGTAAATCTTGTACCATACACCATTCCCCATTCGCTTTTTTAACAGGAAATAGGGGTGTATTACATGGTGAATCAGGAGATTCTACCAGTACTCCCTCTTTGAGTAATGCTGCTATTATAGGCTTAATTCCTATTTCTGCATCCTTTCTCAAAGAGTATTGTCTTTTCTGTGGTCTAAAAGCTGACTTTGGGGTAATTGTAACTGGTCCTGCTGTTCGAATAAGTCCTACATCTGACTTGCCTGTTGACCAGAGAGTTGTTGGAATTTCACATAAGGCCTTTTCTTCTTCTTCTAATAAAAATGCTAATCAGCTGTCCTCACTAGATTGCAAGTGTACAGCTGGATGTGTCTGTGTCAACCAATTCAATTTTTGTTTTTGTATCCCTTGTTCTGACAGTTCTAAATCAGTCTGTTTCTCCCATCTTGTTACTTTTTCTCCTAAATCTGCCCATTTAACACCTTTGTTCTTTGTCAAGCTGACATGTGGCAACTGATTTGATCTATACAATGCAAGGAATTCTTGAGGTAATGAACAGCTAACTACACTGTTCCCCTCAGCATCCCAGTACAAAGTACGCAAAACCAATCTAGTTGCATGATTTCTAAACAATTCTTGCTCATATTCTCTATCAGGTCCTGGCGTATTACAGTAGTATAGAGTACAGTGTAACAAATGCTGTCGATCAGTGTCAAGGGAGGGGGCTTTACTGATGGCTATGTTCATCAGCTCCTCGGTTACTGCCCCTGGACCAGTCATGACTAGGTCCTGGCTGTACCAGTAAAAAGTTTCACCCTCCGGTCGCACTACAAAGGTATCCATTTGTCTCTGTGCCTCCATACCTTGTACAGTTGGAACTACTGCTATGCCAAATATCTGCATAAGGTCCCTGCCCAATAGGTTTACTGGACACTTTGCAGAAACAACTATTTTACTTCTCTGGGTCATACCTGAAACAGGGTCAGTTATTGCTATATCATGTGAAAGTGGTTCCCTGTATAGCTGTACATTTGCGGCTTTTACTAGTATATAATCAGGTGATTCGGATTGTTCTGGTAACTTGGAGGGGTGTATCAAAGTCCGTGATGCTCCTGAGTCACACAGGAATTTGACTTTCCTTCTCTCCACCAGAAGTGTAACTTCCGGTTTCGTATCTGCCACGTAGAGCTCTAAGCTCAATAATGCTAAGTCCAAAATTTCACTTTCTTCATCCTCCATATCTACTTGCACTTCCTCTACTCCCTCTATCACATTTACATTTGTTTTCTGTTGATTAAGTTTTCCTGATGATTTCTGACTTTTATTTGATGTATCCTCACTATCATATAGTCAGTCTTCATCTCCCTTATCTTCTGTGATTACCTTTTTGTTTTGCCTACAATCCCTTGCTAGATGTCCTTTTTTCCCGCACTTGAAGCATTCACCTTTCTTTTTCCTCTCTTCAAAATCTTCTGATCGTTTGTCAGACTGTTTGTTTCCCTGGGCATTCTTCTTGCCCTTTTTACCTGACTGTAATACAAATACTTCAGCTTCGTCTTCAGCAGTGAAGACTTGTGCCTTCTTTTTCTTTTTACTATTAAAATGTCTCTCAGCATGTCTAGCGTATTCGAGTAAGGCTTGTAGCCTCCCTGTTCGATGATCTATCATGTGCTTCGTAATGAAGCTACTAATAGGTACAATGCAACCTTTTAAAAATGCATTTTTTAATTGTTGTTCATACGGGGAATCAGTTGTTTGGTTCTCAGGAACCGACATACCGCTATGATTATTAAAACATTCTAATAATCTAGCATAATATCCATCTATTGTCTCATTTTCCTGTTGTATGCATTGATTAAAGCAAGTCCAGTCTGCTCTGGGTTTCCATTTCTCAGAGATTCGGTCTGTCAGACCTTTCACTCTGTTGTCTAACTCTGCGTCACTATGTGGGAGTGGTCTAAGCTCTGCATTACGAGGATTCCAGGTGCCACAAACCATGTGCCAATCCGGACCTATAATTTGTCTTACTACTTTTTCTACTTCTTCCCCATTCAAGTGGTAACTTAACCTCATGCCTTGTAAATCTTCTAAAAATTTTGTAAAATTAACTTTCGGATGGGGGATTCCCTCAGTAGCCTTCCGGATGTCTTCCGGTGTCCATGGTCTATATACTAAGAGTGTTGGATCCTGCCCTTCCTGTCCTGCCTGAGGATTTGTATAAGTGGGCATATTTCTTCCTCACTCTCATCCTGTAGATTTCTCTCTATTTGGTATGATTCTGTGTCCCTATGTGTTTTACGTGTTCGGGACCTAGTCTCAATAGGATCTCTAACAAATGGTTGTGGTCTTGCTGAAACTTCAGGATAACGCGGAGGTGGACCAGCCTGTCCACTCGCTTCATATCCTGAAAAGGGTAAGGAAGGGGGTAAGGGAGGAGGAAGAGGAGCTGTCACTATTACCAAGTTATTATCCTCTTTGTCTAAAAATAATGTTTTTTAATTTTTAAGCTTCTGTTCTCTACGATTTGCTTCCTCAATTCACCTGTGTGCTTGAGGTATGCCTAGTTGGAGTTGCTTTTTTGCCTGACCTCCTGCATCAGATTTAAGCTGTTTAAGGAGTTTAACTAGTGAATGTTTATCTAGTTTACCATCAAATTCATATTTATTAACCCATTTCGTATAATACCTAACGTTATCAGAATGTTGTAATTGCATGTATTTTGCGTCTTCGTTAGGCGGATCTCGCGAGGTTTTAGTGCACTGATTACCCATGTCAAAGAAAATGTTACGTAACCCTTTTTTTATCACGTGATATCAAGTTCTTAGTTCCTGTTCACAGTTTATCTAGAATAACTGTCTACCTTATTGTGTTACCCTGATCTATGACCAAATATACAGTACTTCCTTTTGTCCCTGATCTGCAAAACAAATCTTGACAACAATATACTGTAACCTAGTCCCTGATCTAAAACAGAAAAAAGGCAAATTCTTCCTACCTGAGCCTCTGGTATTGAAAATCGTTCAAGTTCCGCTTTTCAGCCACAGATCAGAAAGTGGCCAGCCTCTTTACACGACAACTCTTTACACGACAATTCAGTCGGAGGTCTTTTCACTCAAGAAGAACCATTTTGGTAACTTCTCCTGCGCAGTATTCGACCACCGATATGCTGTGATCTGCAGCTTACCAAGGGAATTCCAGTCCGAAGGACCAAACTGTTAAATAAAATTAAGAATTCAATACACAGGAGGTTCAGATTCAAAAGTTTACTAGTGTACACCAGGAGGCAAAAAACGTACAAGTACAGAATTTTGTCTGACATGAAACAGGAAGCACACAATTTTATATAGGTTTAATATTCAAGCTATGCCCACCTTACTGACATGATATGTCACAGGGCATCTACATCACTTTAGCTTACAAGCCTCTATTCTTTTAATCTGCTGATGCAGTATATTTTAAAAAACTTTTCCTCTAGATACAATACGGCCTTGCTATCCAGCTGGTCAGTCATAATGTCTTTCTGTAAAGTTACTTGTTCAAGGTTTCATATCAGTTCGAATACAATAGCAGCTTCAGTCTTTTAATGCATGTCTTTGTTCTCTGTTATACTTTCTCACACAGCTGTGTGCTATCTAAGTAACACATATACAAGGCCAGATCATCCCAACAGGAAAGAGCAGAAGATTTCATTATTTCACACATTTAATTTCCTGACCCAGCAGATAATCACTTATGAAACGCATAAACATTAAAACTTGCTAAGCTAGCATTCTGCCAGGGTCAGAGATCAGCTTTTGCTTCAAGCCACACTGCAGTTTCAAAACTACTTCACATTTAGACATGAATTAATTTTACTACTATATGATTAATAGAATAAAATGCATTATATACTACTTTGCTTTTAAACTAGAATTTCTCATGTATTTAAATACACATTTTTCTAACAGTATCATAACTGTTCCCCTCACAGACCTGCCAAGGAAGAACAGGCCAGATAAGGTAATGTGGACCCCAGCATGTGAGCAGGCATTTCAGAAGCTTAAATAAGCTTTGGGAGGACCCCCTGTGTTAGCCAGTCCAGACTACAGCAAAGACTTTGTTGTGCAGGTGGATGCTTCAAACTATGGGGTGGGGGCTGTACTTAGGCAGATTTTATCTGAGGGAGAAGAGCACCCAGTTATTTGTCTCAGTCATAGGCTCCAACCCAGGGAGGAATGCTATGCAGCGGTAGAAAAGGAATGTCTAGCAATAGTGTGGGCACTAGCAATAGTGTGGGCACTACAAAAACTTCAGCCTTATCTGTATGGAAGAAAATTCACTGTGATGACAGATCACAACCCTCTAACATGGTTAAACAGAGCCAGTCAGCAAAATGCCAAGTTGCTAAGATGGAGTCTGGGGTTGCAAGCATATGATATGTCAGTGCAGCACTGCAGTGGGAATAGCAATGCCAATGCAGGCGGGTTCTCAAGACAGGGAATGAGGTGAGGTACACACAGATAGACCTGATACTCTCAAGCAATGTTTCTCAAGGGGCACTTGACAAATTTGCTTGAGTTCCCCAGGGGGGAACAGATGTGACAAGTGGGGAGAGATGGGCTAAAGCTGCCAGCCTAGTCAAATAGAATTTGATATCTAATTCTGGCATTTTTAAATAAATGTAAAATACAGGCATGTTTTCTTGATAATAAATGTAAAATGCAGGCAGGTTTCTTGAGTGTAACGAAAACACTGTAACATGTGAATTTCAAGATTGTTACAGCATTGCCCCCTTGCTGTAAAGAAAAAACTAAGTCAAGCCTTTCAAATTTGTCATTTGAAATTGAAATGATTTTATGACATTCTTTGATCTTTAAAGTTGTTTCTGGTCAGGCTGGCTGAAGACATTCTGTCTATTGTGTTGACTAAGGACTAATTGCTAGAGTGTATATGTGAAATGCCTTTTAGTGTTGTATTCTCCTGTGCAGGTGTTAGCTTGCTAAATAATGTAAATGGAGTTTCTATTAGTCTGGGAACTCAGAGCAGGTGTCAAGATGATGCAATATAAATACTGGGAAAACCTAAGTGTCAAAAATGATATAACCTGGGGAGGACCCAGAGACATGTTTGTTGGTAATGTTTCAATACTATTTCTCACAAGAGACCAGAAAGCATTTTGATCTTGGATATCCACTTATCAGCACTTTGCCTTATGCTCACATGTAAGTTTTAGCACTGTGATGTCTTGGAGGAATAGTTAAAGCTAGTAAAGATTAATTACATATTTTTCTTTGAAATCAGACCTGTCCTACTGTATTATTTTAGGTTTCTGTGTGATATGTGAACTCTTAGATATCTCTGTGGTGTAGTAGTTTTGTCTTGTGTTTTAATTATTTATTATTAAATATTTTTAAAACCTTCTACCTGTGGCAGATTTGTGTAGAGATAAGCTCTAGACTACATTGCATATTTATAGAGGTTATTTTAATAGGCCTCTCTAAAGTAAGCCTTGACTGTTTGTCATACTACCATTGGATATTAATATTGCACAGTAATAATTGGACACCCTTTTAAGGACCTTTTAGTAGCTGATGTTATTAACTGGGTGGTGGCAGTAATTACTACCATATAGTCTGGGTAAAGGGGCACAGTTGGAGAATCTGTGTCAGCCTTTCCCTGGAGTGTCCATGAAGTTGTATAAATGCTTATCTCGAAGTGTGTATGTGTTGTGTCAGCTACTTGGCAGGGACACAAAGCACTGGTTGGACAGAGAGGGTACTGGAGGTTTTAGCGTGCCCAGTTAGGCTGAGACCTGGACCCTGTAGCTGTGCCAGTGGGGAGTCTTATTGGGGACCTGGTGAGCAATGGAGCAACCAGCCCCAGACTGACTGTGATCTCTGTGTGCACTTAAGGGAAATTTTTCTTTACTGTGTGTATTAGTTATCCTTTCCTCTTCTCGGAGATGACCTCCCTGGTGTAAGTGGTGAGGATTGAGGCTCCTTGATTGCTGGGCCAGGGCACGGTTGTCACAAACACAAAAAGAAATGAGGAAAAAATTATTATCAACCATTTTTTTCCTAACCTCTTCAAAGCCTTTGATACTGTTTTGCACTCCATTCCCCTACATAAATTCTGTGCTTTAGGTCTCAGTGACAGATCTCTCATTGGTTCCATAATCACCTCTCTATTAGATCCAATGCTGTCAAATATTTATTTATTTATTTTACATTTGTTAACCGGGTAGAGTCAGGCTGGGCAAGTAGACCATTTTCAGTGGAGTCCCAGGGAGAAAAGCTCCATAACAATAGTAGAAAAAGATTACAAAAAATTTTCAGTGGAGTCCCAGGGAGAAAAGCTCCATAACAATAGTAGAAAAAGATTACAAAAAATTTAAAAAGATTTGCAAACAATGTACATAAAAAGTTTAAGGGTTGTCAACAATCACAATTTACAAAAAGGGAATGTAAAAACAGAAAACATTACATTTCCTAAGCCTTATTACAGACAGTAATAGGAAACTCATTAGATATATAACTAAATTAAACCACTGTGGCATTTTCATTTGGTAGAACTAAAATAGGGAGAAGATAGCAGAAAGGAAATATTTGATTGATGACATGAGAAACTAACCAGGAATATTACAGGAGCATAGTCATTGTTGAGTAAAGTATTCCTTTAGGAGCTGTTTGGAGCTGTGACTATCAGTGTTTTCTATAATATTCTGGATAATAGGTTCCACTCTTTGGCTACTTTGAAGGAAAAAAGAGAGTCACCAAAGTAATTATGGACTTAGTTACCTAAAATATAAGATTACCAGATGATCTAAGGGTCCTGGGGTTGGTATTTAGTTGCACTAGGTTGGAGAGTGCAGGGCGGTTTTCAGGTTTGTGGATAATGTGAGCAGTGGTGAGCTGATTGAGCAATAACAGATTGTTTAATTTAAGCAAGTGTAGTTTTTGCAGAGTAAAGCAATGAAGGGTCCTGTTGGGTATATTAGTAGCAAATGTTATTTTATTATAGCAAGACTCAAGTAGATGTAAATCAGACTTGCACAGGTTAGTGAAAATTTGAGAATAGTAGAGAAGAGTAGATAGGAGGTGGGATCTGGCTATGGCTAGTCTGGCATTTTTAGAAAGGTAAGGTTTAGCCCTATATATAGCACCAAGTTAGATGTGAACTTTCTTAATTGTGAGTGATATGTGTTTGTTGAATGTTAGGTTATTGTCTATTGTGACACCAAGTAGTTTTGTTTGGTTAACTAGTTCTGTTATAGTGCCATTAGTGGAGTAGATGGAGAGAGAAGGTCGTTTTGCTTTGGATTTCCTGTTGGAGAAGATCATTAATTTTGTTTTGTTTGGGTTTAGGATGAGTTGAAGTTCATTTAGGTAATTTTCAATATCTAGAAATGACTTTTGCAGTTTATCTTGGAGTTCTTGGGGTGTGGGAGCAGAGCAAATAAGAGTAGCGTTGTCAGCATATTGAATAATAGAAGCAGATGTAGTGGCAGTGTTTTGCCTATTTGTGAATATAATAAAAAGGATGGAACCCTGAGGAACCCCAATGGAGACTGGGTAGGAGTGTGGAGAGTTTATTATCCCATTTAGTTGCCTATTGTCGATTAGTAAGGTAGCTAAAGAACCAGTTGAGAGCTGTAGAGTTGAGGTTGAAGGAGGACTAGAGTGTTGAGTAGTAGTTGGGGGGATACCATATCAAAAGCTTTGGACATATCAAGGAATATAGTACAGACTAGTTGTCCATTATTTGTGAGGCAGTTGATGTAGTTATTGAAACTTATGAGGGCTGTGGAGAGACTGTGTTTTGGATGGAAGCTGTGCTGTGAACTAGATAAGAGGTTATTTGCAGTGAGGTGGTCTAGGAGCTGCTTGTGGATACATTTCTCTAAGATTTTGAAATAGCTCAACAGTATCTCCTCTTTTCTTTCAGTCTCTTCAGGCATCCCACTAGGTTCCATACTTGTACCCATTCGGTTCAACATCTTTATCAACAACTTGAACAAAGCATGTAAAAATACCTGCTTAATACAATGCAGTAACAATTCCACCATAATCCAACCAGATAACAACCTTGGAAATATACAAAAAGCTACCCAGGAAGCCTTCCCTTCTACACAAAACTGAACCCAAATAAATCTAAACCAATTCTTTTTACCCCAAAACATCTTTTTGGACAATAACTCCTCTCTCTCTCTTTCTCCCTCTCTATTAGATCCTCCAATACCACCAAAATTGAATTTGTCCCACATACCAAATGCTTAGGCACCTATATTGACAAAGACCAAGAATTTGACTGACAACTTCAACAAATAATAACTAAACCACAGCAAAAACTAGGTTCACTTTATAGAGCCAAAGTATGCATGTCCATTAATACAAGAAAGCAGACTGCCTCCACTCTTCTCCCTGCTCCTCACTACTCCATACTCTGTTCCAGCTCTACATAACTTGCAAGCAGCCCAGCTAAACAAACTTGAACAATGTATAACAAATTAGCAACATTTGTTACAAATCGCACACAAAGAGCCCACCATTGTACTGCCCTTAGAGAATTTCACTGGTTACAATTACCTCACCACCTGACTTACTCTCATCTCCCTTTTATACGTAATCTAATCTATAAATCAAATATCTACCCTTCTCTAAACAATCTTATTCAACTATACAGCCCATAAAGGTCACTATCCTCCACTGGCAAACTCCTTCCAAGTGTACCAAAATCAAATAATACTGCTGACAACTCTTTATACTCCCATCATATAGGCAAAAATTGGAAGTCATTTCCCCTAGAAATTAAACAAGAGCACACCCTAAAAACATTTAAAAACTACTGAAATCTCACCTTCTCAACTCATGGCTGTGTAATTGTTTAGAACCAGGCTAACTCTCCTACCACACAAACATTTCTCCATATCATCCTCCACCCACTGTCTACCTCACCCTATATATTCTATAACTACAGCCTCCCATGTGTACCCCAAACAACTTCTCTTATCAATGAAATCACTCTACCTCTACTAGAATCTCCTTTCACCCACTATATCCCATGTATTACTGCTCCTCCTTTCCCCTTTTCTTTTTTCTCTCTCTCTTGGTGCATGCAAATGATGCTTCCTCATTGTAATCATGTCTGTAACAAGCTGTATCTTATAACTGTATACAGTTTATATCTTGTATTTCTACTCATAAGAAATGAAGCTTTTCTCCACAAGCCTGTACTGAAAGTGGGTCATGTCCCCAGTCAGGCCTTCCTGATAAACAAAAGTAATAAATAAATAATAGAAATTTGTTTTTCTTTGTTACACTTACAACTGCAAGAATTAAATACTGTGGAACAATACGGACCCTGCCTAAGGTTTAGTGGTCCTTTGACATCAGTGATAATGTAGTTATGTGACAGCTACCCTACATTCTGGTTATAAATATAATTTTTTTTTTCATTTTGTTTTCTTCTTATGGAACTTCTTGACTGATAACTATTTTAATTGCCAAGACTCACATTGATGAGTCCTAGATTGTGAATACTCAATAACCAAAATCTGGATTTACATATATAAGTCTGAGACTGCCATTTTTTGGAATGTTCCCTTTTCTCCAAGGTATGACAATCTCAGACTTGGTATATATAGGTTCAGGAAGTGAGCAAGCCTTGACCTGCTGTAAAAGCCAGTTTAAAAGAGAAAAGTAATATTTGTCCTTTATAGTTTTTGCTTTTTTGGGCAGTGGGGAGTGGAATTCAAGACTTGGCATTGCAAGATCCGACAAACATTTGACTTTGCAACTCTGTTTATATATATGTGTGTGCTTTAGTTCTTGCAGGAAGTTTATATCTCTACCTTTGTGTTTGGTTTTCTTTTCTGTCTTCCTTTTACCACTACCTTATTTCCACAGTTGCTACAAGTACTGCATCTTTCAGTCACAAACAACAACAGCCAGCTTAAATGTTAATACTGCTTTCTGCTCCTTTCTGTTCTTCTTAGCACTGTGATCATCTAATAAAGTAACATAACTTCTCAACAGCTGTTATTCCCTGGACAAATTGCTCACAGTCTTGAAAAAATAAGTTATGTCTTACCATAACGTTCCATCTGTATTGTTGATCCTCGTCCACTCATTACGTATGGGTTACGGCTCCGATATCGGTACCGAGCTGGCCATATACCAAGCTCGCGCCAGCGATAAACTCTCCAGCTAAGCAATCTCTTACCCATAATCCCCCTCTCCCTGTTACCTCAGATTGAGTTTGCAAGTCAGAAAAAGGTAGAGGCTATCTCTGGTCAAATGACCTAAAGAGAAGGATGGTGAGATCCACTAGAAGCCATAGGAGGGGGAAGGAGGGAGGGTCAGATGAGTGAGGATCAACAATACAGATGGAATGTTATGGTAAGACATAACTTCTTTATCTGATATTGTTAATCCTCGTCCACTTCCTTATGTATGGGACAGAGTCCCCAGCTACCTCTATTCCTGGGAGGCTTTCATGGAAGGACATTCCTGAGCACCATAGAACCAAAAGATGCTCTTCCCCTGGAGGCCAAGTCCAACTTGTAATGATTGATGAAGGTATGAGGAGTGGCCCAAGTTGCAGCTGCACAGATGTCATGTAAAGAAGCTCATGTAAAGAAGCTCTGGCATGGAAGGCAGCAGAAGTTGCCACTGACCTTGTTGAATGAGCCTTGATGGTAGTTAGCAAAGAAGTATTGTGTACCGAATAAATATGGATCACAGTGTCTTTTAACCATCTAGCCAATGTGACCTTAGCAACAGCACATCCTAATCTAGATCCAGAAAAAGCCAAGAATAACTGATCTGATTTATGGAAAGATTTTGTCCTTTGCAAATAGAAACGGAGTTGTCTGTGTACGTCTAGGGTATGTAGGCAGTACTCTTCCTCATTAGAATGATCAGGAAAAAACACTGGCAATTCAATGGTCTGATTAATAGACAATTCAGAAATGACTTTTGGCAAGAAGGAAGAGTTAGTTCTTAAGGATACCCTGCCTGGATGAAAAATCAAGTATGGACTCTTTGTACATAGGGCCTGAAGCTCAGAGATCCGTCTGGCAGAAGTAATAGCAACCAAAAACAAGGTCTTCCATGACAGATATTTGAGGTTGCATGAAGCAGCTGGTTCAAAAGGGGGCAATGTCAGAGCTTGAAGAACCAAAGATAAATCCCAAGGTTGAATAGTTTCTCTGAAAGGGGGTTTCAGATGATTCACACCTTTTATGAAGTCTTTACATAACTTGTGAGACACGAGGGATGAGTCTTGGACATTCTCGTGGAAATTAGAGATCGCAGCCAAATGTACTCTAATGGTAGATGCTGACAGCCCTGATTGAAATAGGGTGATTAGATATTCGAGTACCATCGACACCAGTGCTGAAAAGGAATCAATTTCCTTATCTTTCAGCCAACAGGTAAATCTTTTCCATTTGCCTAGATAAGTCATTCTAGTGGAAGGCTTATGAGATGCAATAAGAATGTCCCGTACTTGTGAGGGAAGATAATTTTGCCTGGCAATCAAGGGAATTGGAGAATCCAAGCTGTGAGCTTCAGACTGTGCAGGTTGGGGTGAATCAGATTCTGTGGATGAGAGATCAACTCCGAGGTTGGATGAAGAATCCATGGTTGATCTAACAGGTGAGGCCACAGAAAGGGGAACCAATTCTGACAAGGCCAATATGAAGCAATAAGGATCACTTTGCTCTTCAATCGACGGGCTTTCTTTAGAAACTGGGGAATGAGGGGAGTGGGTGGGAAGGCATAAAGAAGACCCGAGGGCCAATCATGAACTAGAGCATCCCTGGGTGACTGTCCCAGAGGGGAATCAGGGCAAAGTAGTTGCTGCATTTGAAGTTGGTCGGGGATGCAAAGAGGTCGCAGCATGGATGGCCCCAACGGTGGAAGATCTCCGCCACTATGAGAGGATTCAGGGACCACTCGTGAGGTTGAAAAATGCACCTACTGAGTCTGTCTGCTATCATGTTGGAACTCCCGGGAATGTGCATTGCTAGCAGAAAGCGGTTGGTAGCCATCGCCCATTGCCATATCCTCATGGCCTCTCGACAAAGGGGGTAGGATTTGGTTCTGCCCTGTTTGTTGATGTACCAGACTACCGCCGTGTTGTCTGATTGTATCGCAATTGTCCCTGATGGCAGCAAGGGATGGAATGCCTGCAACGCCAGAAGCACCACTCTCAGCTCTAAAACATGTATATGCAGATGGGCCTCCACTTCGGACCAAGTGCCTTGGACTGTCTGACCCTGACATAGTCCTCCCCACCTCATCAGGGAGGTGTCCGTGGTCACTGTAGCCTTGGGCTGCTGAGGGGAGTAGGGGCAAGACCATTGTGATGGGTTGTGGTTCAACCACCACTTTAGATCTTGTTTGCATCTCTGAGTTATGTGAATCTTGGCTGAAAGGGGAAGCTGGAAAGGATACCATTGGGTGAGCAGTAGCCATTGTAGAAGCCTCATGTGAAACTTGGCTAAGGGGACAATGGTGATGCAAGCTGCCATGGAGCCCAACAGCTGCAGGACTGAGTGAGCTGTGGACTTTTCCATTGAGAGAACTTGTAACAGTTGCTGTCTTATTCTTGATATTCTGTGTTCCGGAATGCAGTTTTTGAATCCAAAATGACCCCTATGAATTCTGTGGACTGAGAAAGGGTGAGATCGGAGTTCTGCCAGTTTATTGTTATGCCCAACTTTTCAATAGTATTGAGAGAGTATGCCAGGGCTTCCTCCAGTAGGTGTCTGGTGGGGGCGGAGAGGAGCCAGTCATCTAGATATGGAAAAACCTGAAAACCTTGAAGTCGCAGGTGAGCTGTGACAACTGCCATGCACTTTGTAAACACTCTGGTGGCTGTAGAGAGTCCAATGGGCAACACTCTGAACTGGTAATGACTGGCTCCCACACAGAAGCACAGGAATCTTCGTGATGGTCTGTCTACCTTTATGTGGTAGTATGCATCCTGAAGATCTATCGAGCACATCCAATCATCTTTTTCCAAGAGAGGAATGATAGACTATAGTGACCATCTGAAATTTTTGCACACACAAATTTGTTTTGCATACTGAGATCCAAAATTGGTCTCCAGTCCCCGGTTTTCTTTGGCACCAAAAATAGCCTCGAGTAGAATCCGGATCCTATCTGGTCTGTTGGGACTACTTGGATGACTCTTTTGTTTAGCAACTTTGTAATCTCTAGAGTTGCTTCTTCCCTTTGACAAGGTGGAACATCGGGAAATCTTGATGGAGGGACAGGACAAAGTTTGAAGGGGATCTTGTAACCTCTGGTTATTATCCTTTGTACCCAATAATCATTGGTAATGGTTAGCCAGGCAGAAGGGTAAAAAGAGAAACGTCCCCCAACCACTTCCAGAGGAAAGGGGCTCGGCCACTCTTCAGGAGCGCTGGTAGGATTGCCCGGAGAAGAAATCTCTGGAACCCTGATTACGCGGACCCCCTCTGCCCCAAAAGGGGCATCTTCCTTGTGAGTTTCCCCTCTGCCCCTAGGAGAAAAATCGGCCTGTGTGTCACGGAAAGGACCCTGAGGTTTTTCTGTACCACATATTCCCGCTCTTTTGGTTTTTGGAGAAAACACGTTGGGGGGAAGAATAATGGACACCTACGGCAGACAGGGTCTTACCATCCTGTTCACCCCTGGCCAGTGTAGTTTTGACTTTGGGTCCAAACAAGGAGGAGGACTCGATGGGAGCATTGAGAAAGGAAGCCTTGAAAGGTTCTGCAAAATTACATAAGCGCATCCAGGCATGTTGTCTCAAAACAATCCCTGAACTCGCTGCTCTAGCCGCTCCTTCTGATGCGTGGGACACCAAGCGCATGGAGGAGTTTGAAATCGATTCAATAGTGGCCAGCTGAGAGGCCACTTTGTCACGGACCTCATCAGACACGGCACCTGCCAAAGTTTCAGAGAGCTCAGATACTAGGTCTCGTTGAAGCCTGGTGAAGTGTGCCATATAATTCAGGGACCTGATGGCAAAGGTTACTGATGCAAAGGTGTGATTCCCTATCCTATCCAATGCCCTGGACTCTTTGTTGGGCGGATGGACAGTCTGGCTCTCCTCTTCTGCCAGGTCTTTCTTAGTTGCGGCTGCCACCACCAGAGCATCTACAGGGAGAGCTTTAGACCAATGTGGTTCAGATGCAGGGGGGGGGACAAGATTTTGTCTGGCCTCTGAGAAATGGCCTCAGCAGTATCAGGGGTCTTCTATGCATGCTGCACAATGAGCCGGACCAGTTTGTCTGCAGGTGGGGTAACCCAGGAGGTAGGGGGCTGGGCGCGAAAAGCCTGCAGGAACACAGACTCCTCAGAAGTTGGGATAGAGGACTGCCATTCACCTCTCTGTTTAAGGATTTCTAGGATATCACCAAAGGATATGTCAGAAGGTGAATGAGAGGACCCTTCCCCATCATCAAAGTCTGTGTCTTCAGTGAGAGACTCCTCAGTGGAGTCCATATGTTTCCTCTTGCATGAGGATTTCTGATGAACTTCCTCAGAGGGAGACGCTGGGGAAGACAACACCGAGGGGGTATCCTGTGGGAGTATATCCTGAGACCTCTGCACCCAGTGTCCACTAAAAGCAACCTGTGTACATAGTGGTCCAGAGGAGGACGGTGAGATAGTAAGCACAGTATCAGCGGTAGACGCCAAGGCCTTCTTCATGACTTGGAAGGCAGGTCCACTAGAAGAGGGGTGAGTGCCCAACGGAGAAGTCACCTCTCCCCTAAGTCATCTAGCCTGCCAACTGGGAGTCCCAGGATGGCTGAGAAAAGTCAAATCCTGGGTCGTAGTAAAATTTTTCTGCCACAAAGGCAACTGCGGCTCCTTAGAGAGAGATCCATAAAGGGAACCATAGAGGGGGAAGACTGTGCTACGTCAGTAGATTTCAAGGGAGAAGGATAGGTCTTGAGAGGTGGAATTCCTCTGGCCAAAAGCACTTGATCCACAAGTCGCAATACATCATGTTGGGAGAGGCTTCTGGTAGATCTCACAGAAACAGCTGAGGGGGAAAGAGGTCTATCGAGAGATGATCTCAGTAGACTGCACCAAAAACAATGGTGCTGTAACAGACTGCACTACAAGTGTCTGCACCGAGGAAGTTATCTGTGCCGATGTAATGGTCTGCACCGACGAAAAGGTCGGTGCTGAAGTAGTTGTCGGTGCCAAGGTTGGAACCGATAAAATAGTAAACAAGGACTGAGCTGTGAGGTCGGTGCTGGTGAAGAAGTCTGAACCGAGGGGCCCCTCAGTTCCAATACAGCATAGGACATCGGTGCCATAGACATAGGTGGTGCAGAGGACTTTTTCGGAGCCGAAGATCTAGGCGCCGAAGGTGTCAGATCCGAGAGGGTCAGATCCAAAGCAGAAATCTTTGCTTTCTTTCTTGGTTGATGAGAGTCCCCAGCCGGGGACGAAGGAAGAGATTTAGCCTTAGAAGCATCCTTAGACTTCTTTTTATGGGATCTTGGAGGGGTTGAGGCCTCCAACCCAGAAATAGCCTCTGAAAAGGGAGACTTTAGTAACTCTTTCAGCAAAAGTTTATTTTTCCTCTCTATCAGTGTCCTGTTTGAAAAATTCTTACAAATCCCACAGGGTGGGTCAACAGTTAAGTGAGGCACACCTAAACAGAAAACACACAAAGAATGTGCATCTGAAGTAGGTAGTTTATGTCCACAATCATAACATCTTTTAAAACCAGTACTACCTTTTTTATCTGTCATGTTAAAAAAAAGGCAAATACCAACAATAATACAAAAACACAAAATTACTCGAAGGAAAGAAAGAAAAGGCTATCTACCAACTATGGTAATCAACTGATACATTACATTAGATAAAAAGGGTGAAAGTGACTAAAGAATTTTTAGAAAACTGAAAGAAAAAGGAGTCGCTAAATGGGATAAGATAAGAGAAATCAGAAAATCAACTTTTCTGAGAGAAAAGTCCTTATTTTGAAATAAAAGGACAAAAAAAGGTTTCACTTAGCTCAAGAGCAACAGCCTGACACAACCTGATGGTGACGTGGCAAATGAAATCTGAGGTAACAGGGAGAGGGGGATTATGGGCAAGAGAATGCTTAGCTCAAGAGTTTATTGCTGGTGTGAGCTTGGTATATGGCCGGCCATATCGGAACCGTAACTCATACATAAGGAAGTGGACGAGGATTAACAATATCAGATCTAATATTCTCTTTAAAACAGTAAAAAACGTTAATCGAATGTGAGTCAAATTAATTCTACAGGGTGCTGAATTTTGCCTTAAACTATATTTGTTAGCACAAACTATCAACTCTGTAGCTACATCAATACTGAACTTCTCAACATCTTAGGGATAGAACTGGTGAGAAAGCCAAAAATTGTGTGGATGGGGCAAAGGCCTAAAAATGGGGGCAGATTTTAAAAACTGGTCTTATAAACTTAGAAAGTTCTTAGAATAACAGGTTTTGCATTAGCATTTATTTTCTGAAGGATATGTATGAAGTCTTAAAATGTCTGTCCTTATTTTGTGACTGTAATTCTCAAGGATTTTCATAAAGCCTCACATTTTATGAGGAATGCCCCCAAAATAAGAGACAAAAATGTGGATGTAAAGTCAATTTATTAGAAGCTCGGTCTCTTACATAGGATAAACCATTTGTTCTCCAGGACATCCTCATAACAAATGTATCATCTCCCCCAGTTTCTTCTGCAAAAGTTCATTCAAGTTTGACTCTTTTTTTTTTCCCAGCTCAGGCATTTGTGTCTGTCTCCCCCTCTCAACTTAAAAAGTTTAAGAAGTGTCTTCTCCAATCACATCTACATAGCAAATGGTGTGTGTGTGTGTGTGTGTGTGTGTGTGTGTGTGTGTGTGTGTGTGTGTGTGTGTGTGTGTGTGTGTGTGTATGTGTGTGTGTCTCTCTTTCTGCTTCAAAAATGAATTCAAGTGCGCTTTTTTTGAGAACTATCCTGAACTATATTGAAAACCTTTGTCAACGCTATATGGCATGAATTCCTATAAAACTGGTGAAAAAGAAATTTAAACATTTGTTAGTGAAAGAGCTCTTCAAATCAAAAGACCTAAAATTATGTATATCATGTATTTTTAGAATTTAGTGAACTATGCTTCCCACAAATCTGCTTATTTTACTGATCTATTCATTGCTATTATCTGGCATTATTTGTTAGTCTCTAAACTGATGCACAGTTCACTCATGCACTAATAGCAATGTTTATTAGAAGTTAAAGATTCTACTCTGCAATAAAATTCAGGTCTTTTGTTTCCTTTTTCAGTCTTCAGAAATGCAAAACTAATCAAAGTTTGTGCTACAATAACATTTAGCATGCTCAGTTTAGAATTCATATCATTTCACCTTGATGGTCTTTAGGAGACCTGTATGATAAATCCATGCATCTAGCAGACTGATCGATACATGTCCACAGTAATGCGATTTATTTTTTTTCAGATCTATTTAGTTAATGTCTTGCTATTAAACTTTTTTTTTTTTTTTTTTTACTTTCCGATGCTGTTACTTATTTCCCATCTGTAACCTTTACTATATACTAGCCAACTTTGTTTTTGCTACTTGAATAAGCCTATAAGTTTGTCTTTAAATTTTACATTTACAAAAACATTAGATAATGTACAAATATACACAGTTGGGGGTCTGTGTCAAAAATTAAGTAATTTCATTACATTTTCAAATATTTACAAATTAATAAATTAATAGATGAAGTGGGAGAATCTAACACAGATGACATTGTGTTTTCTGCATCTTAGCAAACATAAATTATGAAAGCTACTTTATTAGAAGTAGATGCAAGATATATAACTTTGAAATGTTTGATTGTATTCCAGGCTGCATCTAGAATGAATAGTACATATGTCTGACTGACACATAAGTAAAAACAGATCTAATTATAATCTTAGTAAAGAATTGGTAAACCAGTATATGCAAAATTAAGTTTCTATAGCTTTTAGAGGGAAAAAGGTTTGTCATATTTAAGAAAGGAATAAGTATGGGGTCTTGCATCTATGTGTGACAAACTCACTAGATGAGAGGCATTCCTAAATCACATGAAGATATTCAGGCTAGTTTTGATGCCTACAGCTAGCATGTATTAGGGATGTTGTTTTCATTGTTATTGGAGCATTTTTAGCAAGTTGAAATGGTTTGCAAAAGCAGTATATTTAATAGTTTCATTACACTACATTTCTGAAGTATTATTTAACATGCACCACTGATGTAAAGAGAAAACCCTAACTATGACCAGGTGACCCAACTTTGATTAACAATTTGGGCACTTGGTGGCATAGGAATGTAGGATGCATATGCCTGTTCTGGGGTGGGGAGCATGCTGGGCATCTCTTTATGAAGGGCTACAGAAAGACACCAAACAAAGAAGTTAATACCTCCCTATAGGCCTGTGGTAGGGCATGTAGTCAAGACTACGCCCGATTGCCTGTCCATCCTCATATGATGATGTCAACATGCATGGCAGGGATGAAGAAACAACCATGAGATGCAGGATAATGATTCCTTCCTACACCTTCTTAATCCTGCTACCTGGCAAACATCATATAATATGAACCTGTACAAAGAGATAAAGGACTCCATGCTCAGGTGCTCTCCAAGAGACTCTCGTGTTGTGGGTCACACCCAGGTGATGCCAGTATAAGAACTGTGGAGATCAGGGACTATAAGAAAAGGAAGGCTTGAAGTCTGCATCAGCAGCAGCAGTCCTAAAAAAATGATTAAAAAAGAAGCGATAAAGGATTCGGGGATTGCTTGGAAGTATATGGTGCAAATCAGTTAATAATCTACTTCAGACCATCTTTCCAAAATCACTGTTATCTGGCACTATTAAGACCACAAAGAATTCTATTGAGCCTTCAGAAATTTGCAAACCTAAAAAACAAAACTATAGTAACCCCAAAATGTTCTAGTCCCCCATTAACCAGCTACTTAATTCCAGATGAACTATACAACCTTCCCCCATAACTACATCTACCAACCTCACTGAAATTGCCAATGCTTTTAACTCTCACTTTATTCAGTCAAAACTCACCTCAAAACAAAAGTCAGATTCCAGACTAAGCTACCAGTCTACCCTATAAACTAATATTTCAACAGTCTCCACTGCCATTGCCCATGTCAGAACAGAAATAGAAAGAAAAAAATGGACTGAAATCAATGATTAGGTTCATAGGTTCATAGGTAGGTACTAGACTATCGGCCCAAGGGCCTACGTAAGCCTAGCCAACAAGGTTCCCTGGCTTACGCCACCCAAGAAAGTTATTTTCCTGTGCCAGTATCGAGCAGAGACACAGAAGTGATCCCCGGGATTCATTTCCTATTTCCCATACACTCATCAAGATTTTTCTTGAAGAGTGCTAATGAAGAACTTTGCTTGACATAGATGGGTAGCCTGTTCCAGAGTATGGGAAGTCTCTGGGACAGGAATCTATCCCTCCAGCATGTCCTGTTTATTGTGGTGACAAGGTTTAGGTGCCTAGAGTGTGTAGCTCGGAGGTATTGGGATTTCTTTAGGTGTAGCATGTCCAACAGCTCTGGGTTTGACATAGCTTTATATGTTAGGCAGAGATCACCTCAGATTAGGCGATATGCTATGGAGAAAAGTTGGAATTTTTTGAGGCGGTCGGTGTAGGGCATTTGTTTGAGTCCAGTAATCCTCTTTGTGAGGTACTTCTGTGGCCTTTCCAGCTGCTGCAGATGTCTTGTGAGGTACATTCCAAAATGGGCATTGTACTCTATAATGGGTCTAATGAGTGTAGAGTAGAGGGGAACAATGACCTCTTTTTTCCTGGATGTGAACATTTTTATGATGAGGTGTACCACGTAGAAGGACTTCCTGACTACTGTGGCGATGTGACTGTCAAAGGAGAGACTACTGTTCACCTGGGTCCCAAGGTCTCTTATCACACATTCGGTGTTAAGTAGATTGCTGCCTATGTGGTAGTTCATGGGTAAAGAGTTTTTACCAAAGGGGATGACACTGCACTTTTTGGCACTGAGCTTGAGGCCATGGCTCTGACAGCAGGCATCTGTCTCAGTGAGGCCGTTCTGTAGGATGTCCACATTATTTGGGGACTTGACTATGGCTCCTAGTTTGCAATCATCTGCCAACTTTGTTAGCCAGAGGCCTTCTGTGTTTGCCTGTACTTCAGAGAAGTAGATACCAAACAGGAGAGGTCCCAGGATGGAACCCTGTGGTACTCCACTTGTCACTGCTTTCAGGTCAGATTTGGAGTCTGCAACTTTTACAGTGTGGGTTCTGTTAGTGAGCCAGTTGGAAACCCATCTTGTGACATAGGGATTTATACCTAGTTTAGTGAGTTTAGCTATAATTCTGGAATGGGGGATGGTGTCAAAAGCCTTGGTGAGGTCAAGATGTGTGAACCACCTTACCCTCATCTACGGCTTTGGCGACTGCCTCAAAGAAGTCAATCAGGTTCAGGAGGCATTATCTGCCTTTCACAAACCCGAACTGGGTGGGATCCAGAGTTTGGAGGTTACCAATGTCTTTCTTTATGAGTTCCATGATGATACGTTCCATGGCCTTGCAGACCAGGCTCATCAGGCTAATAGGTCAATAGTTCCCGGGATCAGTGGTGGCTCCCCTTTTGTTGAGTGGGATAACTGTTGCTGTGCACCATTCACTGGGCACAAAACCTGATGTGAGGCTATTATTGAACATGGTGCTTAAGTGGGGAGCCAGTTCATTCTAAAGTTTGTGTAAAACGCAGCCTGGGATGTTGCCCGGTCCCATGGATGCTGTGTTTTTGGCTTTAGAGAGTGCAGCTTTTACCTGCGTAGTTGTGAATACAGGGACTCTGTAGATATGGCAATTAAAAACTACAATACTAAAAGGATGGTCTGAGGAAAATAGATAACTTGCTTTACCTGTACAGCCATACTTTACCTTCCATGGTGTCATTATATTAAAAGACCAGTGTCGAAAAGTAACATTATACTTCCACTTCTGAGAGGACAGATGGAGTCCTGGATATATGATGCATGTTGTGGTAGTCTGAAATGCAAACAAGAAGACAGAGATGTCATGTTTTGGCCCCAGATGTCCACTCAAATTGAAGAAATGGTTGGTCAAGTCTTGTTTCATATGTAATATGCTACAAAAAGCTTAGCTTTGAGAGAAAATTATTCCATCTTAGATATCAAACCATATTTGAGTAAAAATTGTAAGCTGATCTGTTCCAGTGTCAGAAATATACAATATTTACTTATGGATTGACTACTGTAAAAAATATCTTGGGATATCCAAGCTAAAATTGTTAGTAGCCAAGAATGTGAACAGTGGTATAAAAGGAATGTTTGTGAAACACTGAATACTAGAGGCTATTTTCATCAATGGCCAATAATTTAAGAACTTTGGGTTCCATACAGAGATTTGCCTTGGAAAGGGAATTCTTTCATATTACTACAAGCTCAAGATAGCTGTAAGCTAATGGATAAATTAAGAGCGTCATACAGGCAGGTAAAATAATTCAAGAAAAAATATGCTTTAGATGACAAGGCACATTATCACTCTGTACTATTGGAACACTGAACATTCTTCCACAACCAGTGGGTTATTGCCTGTGCAGACTTTGGTGGGACATGGACCAAAATTCAAAATATTTATTTTATTTTTATTTTGTTTTACATTTGATTAGCAGGGCAGTGCATCGCTACCTCTTCAGTGTTGCCACAGCTATAACAAACACCTGGATCAAGCAACAACAAAAATATAACCAGTGCATATCAAAAGATGACTATAATAAGCCTACATGAAAAACAATCTTCATCTAGGCAAAATTGTAGGACTGTTTTACTCATTGGGCAAAAATATCTGTCAACAGCTGTGGGCAGTAGAGGCACTACATTCAAACATTGTTCAACCACTGTAGGGTGTTCTGTTTGGACTGAATGGACACCATTAATATGAAGCAATCCAAACAAGACTATAGGATTCTCCAAAACCATTCTAAGAAGGAGAATGAGGATGGAGAGAACAAAAAGACACTCTGTTGGAGTGATGACATGACAAAAAACTGTGATGGAAGATATGTCCCATACACCTTAGACTGTGGATCTGTTACATGGTCCCAAACTTTTCCTATTCAAGACCCTACATCTTCTAATCAAGACAACTACTCTTTTTGCCAGTTATGCCCTCCAGCCATATGCAGCAGGCTTCTACTTTACATAACTCACTTCCAGACAAACTAAATCCCTTTTACTAAAATTCAACAATGCTAGTGCCAACTTTTCCATGCCTCAGACTTTTTAAATTTTCTAAAAAAATGCAAAACCCCATAACCATATATTCAGTCTTTCCTTAACTACCACTACTGTACCATCTGTATTCAGATATTCTTAGATCATTCCCCTGCCTGAAGTTCCTTCTCCCAAAGAAATGAAAGACTATAGACCCATTTCTGTCCTCTGCCTCATTACTAAAATATTTGAAAAGTGGATTTATTGACAACTATTTATGCATATTAACAGCTATGGCTAGCTATGTGATATGCAACATGGATTTTGCAATGCCTTTTAGTATGTTTCCAGCCCTGGTAACTGCCAAAGACACCATTTATAATGACATGAAAGAACCTCACAGCTTTGTAATCTATTTGTAGATATAACTGGGGCTTTTGAAACTGTTGGTAATGGCATTCTTCTCAAAATCTTGAGAGACTAAATTTTGGAAAAAGTAGAATTCTCTAGTTTTAGTATTACCTACATAACAGATCCTTTCAGGTTAACTACAACAACTCCCTATCCTCCCCCAGACTACTCATCACTGGAATTCCATAGGGATCAGTGCTCGGGCCCTGTTCTATTTTTACTGTTTGTCAATGGCTTTCACATTGAACTCCCAAAGCTTAATCTGGTAGTGTATACCAATGACATACTGTTCTTGCAATCAAATAATATGCATAGTGAAGTTAAAAGCTGTAGGAAGATTTCACTCAACTTTGCAACTGATCACTCTATATAACAACCTATTAGTAAAAACTAATCTCATGATATTCTCAACTCCTAAAAAAATTACTCACTATTCCTCCTGTTCATCTAACAGGTCTCAGTAGTATTGCCATCCCAGGATGCTTTTTGACTGAAATATAAGTCATTTGCTCCTCTTGTTTCCAGAATCCATCTAACGATATTCAGTGTCTCACTTTTGCGAATACAAAATGATCGATACATAAGTGTCAAACTCCAAATACAGCGAAGGACTGCAAACGTGAAAACCACAACATCGAATGTATTCCTGGAAGCAACAGCACCACATAGGTAAGGAAAACTGTCAGAAAAAATATGTATTAATATATATGTTTAGTGCTTATTAGAAGCTAAAAGAGTTAACACATTTCATTCTATTTTATGTACAGCTTAATTCTGTATGAAATTATAAGATGCTTTTTCAAACTGCAGTATGCTTTCTGAAATTGCAAGATGCACTCTGACCTAGTATTTGCTAGCACAGCAAAATTCATGTTATGCCTTTTGGAAATGTACTGAGAAGCAGGTGATTATCTGCTAGGTCAGGAAAATGAATGAATAGTGAATGAATAGAACAATACTGTTTTCTATAATGTGATTGAATATGAACAATCAGCTCTGTTCGTGTTATGAGAACATGCAGAAAAGAAGAGATATATAAAACAAAAGACTGCTTGAAGAATCTGTACTTGCTTTGTGCTCGAATTAGCTATAGTACCTTGAATGGTAACATAACATAGTGGGAAGTTGTATCTAACCGGTGGTCATCAAAGCCACTTTGTATTTCTTAGGAAGTTTTTCATAAAATTGATAGTGCAAGCAGAAAATCATGGACAAACAGCTGCTATGAAGTAATGATGTTAGAACTTGTGATCTGTTACATCAGCTTGGTAGGCAATGTCTTGTTAGAAAATGTATAAAGATGATCTTACTTCCTGATTTTAGTTAGGCAAACTCTGTATTAGCACGTTTTTGTCTCCTTGCTGCAAGATTAAAGTGCCTTAACCTGAACCTGCCGTGTATTGATCTTTTTGAAGTTTATTTTTCCTTTCCTTATTTTTCCTCTGCTCTGAAAGACCTCCAACTGAATTGTTGTTCAAAAGAGGCCAGCCACTGTTTCTGATCTGCAATTGGAGGACGAGTCAATGGTTCCATCAGTGAGACAGTCAATCACGGAGGCTCAGGTAAGGAGGAATTTACCTTTTCTCTGTTTCAGATCAGGGACTTGTTACAGTATTTGTTTTTGTCAGGGAGATTTTTTTATAAATCAGGGACAAAAAAGATTGCTGTCTTGTCATAGATCAGGGAAACAGGATAGGTAGGAAATTATTCTCGATAAACTGTGAAAAAGAGAAATCGTGGTACCACGTGATAAGAAGGGTTACGTAACAATTTCTAACTAAGTTAAGACAACATGGGAAATAAGTGCACAAAAAGATCCTGAGATCCGCCATTAACCGAAGACGCAAAATATATGCAATTACAACATGCTGACAACGTCAGGTACTAAACAAAATGGGTTAATAAATACAAATTTGATGGAAAATTAGACAAACCTTCACTTATCAAACTTGTCAAACAGCTTAAAACAGACACAAAAGGTCAGGTGAAAAAGCAACGCCAATTAGGCATTCCCCAGGCACACAGGTGGCTTGAAGAAGCAAAGCACAGGGAACAAAAGATTAAAAATTCAAAAGCAATATTTTTAGACAAAGAAGACAATAACCTAGTAATAGCATCGGCCCCTCTGTCCTCTCCGCTTCCCTTACCAGAATATGAAGCGAGTGGACAAGCTGATCCACCTCCGCTTTACCCAACAGTCCCTGCGAAATCAAAACCATTTGTCAGAGATCCTGTTGAGACTAGGTTTCAAACACGTAAAACAAGAGGGGATATGGAGTTATATCAAATAAATGGAAATTCACAGGCTATGAGCGAAGAAGAGATATATCCGCTCATAGAAGTACCAAATCCTCAGGCAGGACAGGAAGGGCAGGACCCAACTATCCTGGTATATAGACCGTGGACACCGGAAGACATCCGGAAAGCCACAGAGGGAATTCCCCATCCGAAAGTTAATTTTAGAAAATTCTTAGAAGACTTACAGGGCATGAGGTTAAGTTACCATTTAAATGGAGAGGAAGTAGAGAAAGTAGTCAGACAAATCGTAGGTCCAGATTGGCACATGATCAGTGGCAACTGGAATCCCCGTGACACGGAACATAAGCCACTCCCACATAGCTATGCAGAACTGGATAACAGAGTGAAAGGTCTGACAGACCGAATCTCTGAGAAATGGAAGCCTAGGGCTGACTGGACTTGCATTAATCAATGCATCCAACAGGAAGATGAAACTGTTGATAGATATTATGCTAGATTATTAGAGTGTTTTAATAACCATTGTGGAATGCAGGTACCTGAAGACCAAACACATGATTCCCCATATGAGCAACAACTAAAGAATGCATTTTTGAAGGGTAGTATTGCACCCATAAGTAGTTTTATTACAAAGCACATGGTAGATCACCGTACAAGTAGATTACAGTCATTACTTGAATATGCGAGACATGCCGAAAGGCATTTTAATAGCAAAAAGAAAAAGAAAACCCAAGTATTTGCAGTAGAAGACAGAGCGGAAGTCTTTGTAGTACAGTCCGGGAAGAAGGGCAAGAAAAATGCCCAGGGAAACAAACAATCTGATAAGCAATCAGAGGAGTTTGAAGAGAGAAAGAAAAGGGGTGAATGTTTTAAATGCTGGAAAAAGGGACATTTGGCAAGGGATTGCAGGCAAAACAAAAAGGTAGCCATGGAAGATGAGGAGGGTGAGGACTGACTATATGATAGTCAAGAATCACTAGAAGGGAATAACCAAGAAAAGACAAATGCAAATGTGACAGAGGGAGTAGAGAATGTGATAGAAGAAATAGTGGAAGTACAAGAAATCACCAATGGTGAAGAAAGTGAAATTTTAGACTTGGCATTATTGAGCCTAGAGCTCTATTTAGCAGACACAAAACCGGAAGTTACACTTCTGGTAGAGGGGAGGGAAGTTAAATTCCTGTGTGACTCAGGGGCTTCACGGACCCTGATACATCCTTCCAAACTACCAGAAAATTCAGAATCACTCGATTATATATTAGTGAAAGCAGCTAATGGACAGCTGTATCGGCAGCCACTCTCCCATAGCATAGCAATAACTGACCCTGTTTCAGGGATGACCCAAAAGAGCAAAATTGTTGTTTCTGCAAAATGCCCAGTAAACCTTTTAGGCAGAGACCTTATGCAGATATTTGGCATAGCAAGTAGTTCCAACTATGCAGGGTATGGAAGCACAGCGACAAATGGATACTTTTGTGGTGCGACCGGAGGGTGAAACATTTTATTGGTACAGCCAGGACTTGGTTACGACTGGTCCAGGGGCAGTAACTGAAGAACTGATGAACGTAGCCATCAGTAAGTCCCCCTCCCTTGACACTGATAAACAGCATTTGTTGCATTGTACTCTATATTACTGTAGCACACCAGGACCTGATAAAGAATATGAGCAAGAACTGTTTAGAAACCATGCTAACAGATTAGTATTGCGTAATCTGTACTGGGACACAGAAGGGAACAGTGTAGTTAGCTGTTCATTGCCCCAGGAATTCCTAGCACTTTATAAATCTAATCGACTACCACATGTTAGTTTAACTAAAGACAAGAATGTGAAGTGGGGAGACCTAGGAGAAAAAGTCACAAGGTGGGAAAAACAGACAGAATTAAAACTGTCAGAACAGGGAGTACAAAAGCAGAAGTTGAATTGGATAACACAGACACACCCAGCTGTGCACTTGCAGGCAAGTGAGGACAGCTGAGTAGCACTCTTACTAGAGGAAGAAGAAAAAGCCTTACGAGGCATACCAGAGACTCTCTGGTCAACAGGGAAATCAGATGTAGGACTTATTCGTACAGCAGGACCAGTTACTATCACGCCAAAATCAGCATTTAGACCTCAAAAGAGACAGTATCCCTTAAGAAAGGATGCAGAAGTAGGAATCAAACCTATAATAGCAGCCTTACTTAAGGAAGGAGTATTGATAGAATCTCCCGATTCGCCATGTAATACACCCTTATTTCCTGTTAGGAAAGCAAATGGAGAATGGCGTATGGTCCAAGATTTACAAGCTGTAAATGATGCAGTAATACCTAGAGCACCTACGGTGCCAGATCCACACACCTTATTAAATGATTTAAAGCCTCAACAGAAGTATTTTTCTGTGGTAGATATTAGCAATGCGTTTTTCTCAATACCGATACACCCTGACAGCCAACATTGGTTTGCATGTACATTTCACGGGAAAAGGTATACATACACACGACTACCACAGGGATATTGTGAGAGCCCAACAATATTTGCACAGGAAATGGCAAGTAACTTGGCGGGATTTATCCCACCGAGAGGCAGCCAGATTTTACTTTATGTAGATGACATTCTGCTGGCAGCCCCCACCCAGCAAGAATGCAGAGAAGATACCGTAGCATTACTACAATTTATAGCCACTCAAGGACACAAAGTAAACAAAAACAAACTGCAGCTTTGGAAAAAGCAGGTTAAATACCTGGGATATGTAATATCCAAAGAAGGCAGAATATTAGATGAAGACAGGAAAATAGCAATCTTACAAGCACCCAAACCGACTACCAAAAAGGAAATGATGTCCTTCCTAGGTACGACCAATTTTTTCGGAGTTGGATTCCAAACTATGCCTTGGAGTCTGCTCCACTGACCAACTTAATATACAAGAAACCTATAGCAGCACAAGATTTATTACAATGGACACCAGAAGCAGAATCAGCTTTCTGCAAACTGAAGCAATTAATAGCATCTTCATTAGTTTTAGGATTACCGAACTATCATAAACGATTTTTCCAAACTGTAGATTGTAAGCAAGGCTATATGACATCGGTGTTAACACAGCAACATGGGGACAAGCAACACCCCATAGCTTACTATTCATCACAGCTAGACACAGTGGCGCGATCCTTGCCCCACTGTGTACAAGCAGTAGTCGCAGCTGCAATGGCAGTACAGGCTTCAGCCTCGGTAGTGTTATTCCACCCTCTCCCATTGAGAGTGCCTCATGCAGTCGCGATTATTTTACTGCAAGAAAAAGTAGCATATCTTTCTCCTGCTAGACATCTTTCCTGTATGACTATACTGTTGAGCCAACCTCATATGACAATTGAACGATGCACAACTTTGAATCCGTCAACCTTGCTCCCAACCCCTGCAGATGACAAACCACACTGCTGCCTGCAGGATATTGAGCAAAAGACACTACCTAGAAAAGATCTCACGGATGTTCCCTTAGATGATGCCGAGGTGACATACTATGTGGATGGCTCATGCAAAAAGGGTCCTACAGGACAGAATCTAGTAGGGTATGCAGTAGTTTCTGATACTGAGATTTTAGAAGCAAAGCCTTTACCACACAATTTGTCTGCACAAGCAGCAGAATTGATTGCCTTGACACGAGCATGTACCTTAGCAAAGGGTAAATGTGTAAATATTTTTACTGACAGCCAGTACGCTTTTTCTACTGTACATGTTTTTGCGCAACAGTGGAAAAATAGAGGAATGATAACATCTACTGGCAAACCGATTAATCATGCGCAGTTTATTTTAGAATTATTAGAATCTATTCAGTTACCTCAGAAAGTAGCTATTTGTAAATGCGTAGCTCATACCAAGCAACAGGATAGGATTTCAAAAGGTAATGCGAGAGCTGACACAGTTGCAAAACAGGCAGCTACAGCTTCAGAAGTATTTCTTTTGAGTGAGGAATTACAACCTTCTGAGATTTTAGATTTAGAAATGTTAAAAACAATGCAGACACTTACTATGAAAATAAAGAAACAAAAATGGGGAGAAACGAGGAGTAATTCTTGAGAAAGGGCTGTACATCTCCAAAGAAGGAAAACCAATTTTGCCGTCTAACTTGTTTAGATATGCAGCTTTGTTGAGCCATGGGCAGTGCCATGTCTCAACAGGGGGGATGGTACAGTTAGTGAATCGAGTGTTTACAACGTATGGATTTACAAACTACACAAAAAATGTTTGTGCAGCATGCCATGTTTGTAACAGGCATCATGCACAGGGGGCACTGAAGCCTAAGCAAGGGAGTTTCCCTACACCACCGTACCCATTCCATACTATTTGTATGGATTTCATAGAACTAAACAAATGCGAGAATAAAAAGTACTGTCTTGTCATTATAGATATGTTTTCCAAATGGGTGGAAGCTTTTCCGACCAAAAATCCAGATGCAGCTACTGTTGCAAAAGTCCTCGTTAAAGAAATTATTCCTAGATTTGGCATACCGGAAAAGATCTTTAGTGACAATGGCACACATTTTGTAAATCAAACCATACAACAGTTGAGCCATTATTTCGGAATTTCCTTGAAAAACCATTGTGCATACCACCCCCAATCTGCAGGATTAGTAGAAAGGCATAATGGGGTTTTGAAAAACAAACTTAGGAAAATGATTAGTGAGACACAGAAGAACTGGGTGCACTGTCTGCCTCTGGCATTGTTGAGCATGAGAACTGTTCCAAATGCAAAGGGGTTAACTCCTTTTGAAATACTGTTTGGGAGGGCATATTATATACCTCAGTGGAAACCTCTCATGCCTGCAGACCAGGAGGCTGACAGTTCACTTGCAGAGTATATGAGGCGACTTTTGAATAACAAACAACTTCTTCAGTTAAATTCTGTTTCAGATAAAGAACAGACCAGACCATCGGAAGCAATAGTACAACCAGGGTCGTGGATCTGGGTGAAGGTTGTGAAGAAAAGAAATTGGAGTTCTCCAAAGTGGGAGGGACCATTCCAAGTTTTGCTGGCAACACCCACTGCGGTCAAGATAGCTGAACGTGTGTCCTGGATCCATTTGACACACTGCAAACTGGTCAAGAACTTTGAAGTGGACAAAAACCTTGTTACTGTTATACAACGAGAACAAAATGATCAGGTATAGAGTAAATAGGGATGCAGAGCAACCTCAGAAAAATTGCATGATCATCCTGTTAGCTATACTGGCAACAATGATCTTTTTGCTGTGGCCTTTCCTTTTTTCAGCCACACGAGTTGAACTGAACAAACTTGATGCGTTACTTATTGACTGGCATCCAATCTTTAACACTTACCAAGCAATTAAATATGTGTATGCTGAGACTTTTGATGTTTCGAACTGCTGGATTCGCACAGCTATACCAACAGCATACAGGGGATTATTAATGACTGCTCTCCCCCTAGGGGTCAATGAGACCTGGGAAAATTTGATTTTTGATACTACACCTGTAAAATCACAAGACAAAATAGCATTGTACCTACCTGTTACACAAAAAGGAATTATATGTTTTTATAAAAATGACACTATTCAGGTGGGTTGGAGCAATTGCAATGTGACTGTTTCTTATAAATGTTATATCAAGGCTAATAAGGCAGAAACTATTTATGATACAAACTATGACTCATATCTTGAGAAAATGCAAAAAACTGTTAGTGAAATACAGCATAATCCTGTTCTTTTGAAGCAACTTTCTATCATTAATAAGAAAATGTTTCATGCAGGGCAAGCATATATCAATAGTAAAGTAGAGAATTGTTATTTTGTTTGTGGGAAAAAGGCATACAAATGGCTACCTGAGAATTGGTCCGGCAGTTGTTTTTTCGGTTACCTGGTTCCAACCATACGACACACTGCAGCTTTGCCTCGAGGGAAAATTCGAAACGTCAGAGAGGTCAGCAGTAAACCTGGAAATCCAATCAAGAGACCCAAGAATCCAGTGGGACGAATCGAAGCAGGATGGAGAAACCATAATTCCGTGAAGAACAAAGATAAACTGACACACATGGACTTGAGTGACACTATTATATCATGGGCAGGCATAGCCCCTGCATATGGTGCAGTAAAATTGATTTGGGAGCTGAGAAAACTGTCCAAACTTCTCAAAGTTATGAGCAATGCAACTTTTTCTGCTTTTGAATTAATGACTGATGAACTAAATGCTATGAGAACTGTGGTGCTTCAAAACCGCATGGCTCTTGACTTCACCCTAGCGGTGAGAGGTGGTACGTGCGCTTTAATCAAAGAAGAATGCTATTCGTATATTCCTGACAACCAGCATGAGATAAACGACCATCTTGAGGTGATCCAGCAAGTGTCGGCCATGACCAAACCAGGCCCAAACCCTCTGACGGACTTTTTCCAGAATTTGTTTGGGGGGTGGGGTTCCATCCTAATGAACATCCTGATTGCCATTTGTGTGGGGTTACTCCTATTAGGAGCATGCATCTGTTGTGGTATTCCCTGCATGAAAAAATTAATCAAAGATTTTATAGACATGTCAGTTTCTGAGACTTTATATCAAAGTACTGAAATTGAAGAATTATTGAAAAGTGAAATGCTTTCATAAGTCTAAACTAAATGACTCTCTTAACTGCAAATCCAAAATGGAAGAGGTTAGGAGAATAAGCAAATTGTTTATGCTTTTGAAAATAGAATAAAAAGTATTAACAGGGGGGAAATGTCAGAAAAAATATGTATTAATATATATGTTTAGTGCTTATTAGAAGCTAAAATAGTTAACACATTTCATTCTCTTTTATGTACAGCTTAATTCTGTATTAAATTATAAGATGCTTTTTCAAACTGCAGTATGCTTTCTGAAATTGCAAGCTGCACCCTGACCTAGTATTTGCAAGCACAGTAAAATTCATGTTATGCCTTTTGGAAATGTACTGAGAAGCAGGTGATTAATTGCTAGGTCAGGAAAATGAATGAATAGTGAATGAATAGAACAATACTGTTTTCTATAATGTGATTGAATATGAACAATCAGCTCTGTTCGTGTTATGAGAACATGCAGAAAAGAAGAGATATATAAAACAAAAGACTGCTTGAAGAATCTGTACTTGCTTTGTGCTCGAATTAGCTATAGTACCTTGAATGGTAACATAACATAGTGGGAAGTTGTATCTAACTGGTGGTCATCAAGGCCATGTTGTTTTTCTTAGGAAGTTTTTCATAAAATTGATAGTGCAAGCAGAAAATCATGGACAAACAGCTGCTATGAAGTAATGATGTTAGAGCTTGTGATCTGTTACATCAGCTTGGTAGGCAATGTCTTGTTAGAAAATGTATAAAGATGATCTTACTTCCTGATTTTAGTTAGACAAACTCTGTATTAGCACATTTTTGTCTCCTTGCTGCAAGATTAAAGTGCCTTAACCTGAACCTGCCGAGTATTGATCTTTTTGAAATTTATTTTTCCTTTGACAAAAACCCAGCGTAACAAACCTAAAGCAAAACACTATTTAAAACGTTTTTGCAGGGGGTCAAGCCCCCCTGTACCCCCCACACTCCCCCTACTTAAATATACCAACTCTGAGACAGCACTACAGTGGGAAAAATAATTTATTTCCTCAAACCCACGATCACCCTGCTGGCCAAAAAAGTTTATTTGACATTCCAGATTTGCTGTTTTCACTCTTCGCTGTATTTGGTGTTCGACACTTATGTGTCGATCAATTTGTATTCGTGAAACCGAGCTTTCGTGATTTTAATATAGATCTGACAACAGTTACATCTTAGGCAGTGGATACAGCAGATGCTACATAATAATCTGATAGCCTTTTTTGATGAAGAAAGTTGGTTCCCACTTCCCAGGGACCTTGTTTTTTTTGTAATCTGTATATATTACTTGAGATACAGAACATTTGGTAACACAGATCATTCTCACCAATCAAGCAGACTGATTTTTTCTCCTCTCTGAGTTTGTGTGACAAAAAAATGCAAAATTATATAATAGTTCTTTGCCAGTTGTCCAGTATATGAGAAGTCTCATGGTATCTGCCATCATCCCTCTCTTTCTGTGGATGAGACAGTACAGCTTGAACATTCATCTGCCTAATCCTTCCCTTCATGAAGGAAGGTACAGAAAGGATTATGCTAAAGATCTAGCTGCAAGAATGAGGCAGCTGCAGTGGGCCATGGGTATTTTTCTGCCATCTCTTCTGTGTATGTAAATGTGTGAGAAATCCTTGTTGGCCTGAATCTGGTAGATTGTAAACAAAAAAAAGGATTAAAAACATTAATCTCAACAGAGAGAAAACAACTTCTTTACTAGCAAATTTAAGCATCCAGGTTATTTGACCGTAAGCAGGCAGACCAGATAATCTTACACAGGTTAATAGGTGTTTACTAGGCTAATGACCACAAGGGCTTTTTTAAACTTAGCCATACATCCCAAATAACAGTAATCGCTGTCACACTATTTAAGTAGTGATGGACTCAAACCACCTAGCTGTCCACTTGCACCACTGATACACACATTATCAGCAGCCAGCACCACAGAAGAATACACATTTCTGTTTAATCCCTTTCTCCAAGGCTTCTTCAAGGTTTGGAATGACAAGAGCTTGGGAAAACATTTGTACACTACTAAATGTTTGGAAATAATGTTCATTATAAACAGAGCTCTGTATCAGTCATACAGAAATTCATTTACAGTGAAATAAGATAACACACTTAATATAATGCAGAAGGCAATTATATCATAAAACCATTGAAAAAATAATTTATGTCACATCAACAAAGTTGCTTGTATTCAAACTTCAAAGGGTAAAGCTAGTAACTGGTCAATAAAGGAAAATACTATCACTAACATTTTGCAGCATTTGTCTTAAAAAGCTTGTAAAAAATATAAAACAAGCTGGGCACTCAGCATGCTTCACAATACATCAAGCATTTATTAAGTCTAGTAACTGGTCAATATAAGAACTATCATCATGGATATTCTTAGCTGAAAATTGCAGTGAAAACATAAAAATATTGATAAACATTCAATAATCATTTTACTTGTTGTTGCCAAGTGTTGGCTAGTTACTGGAACTATTATTTCTAAATATGATCACTTGAGGCAGCATAACACCATGTGAAATCTACAACAGAAACTTAATTAAAACTGAGTGAACTATATTTATTTATTTTATTGTGTACTTGATTAACGAGGTGAGTGGGTTTCTCTACTGGATGTTATTCCACTACAAATCAGGACAAGGAAATATAGAATCTTACATATTTGAAAACATATTTTAAGGAGACTCATCTAATCGAAAGTAGAAGGAGAACTGATTTCAAGACAAGGAGGCAAAATGAAAATTTGTCTGAAAATGCCTCTGAACACACCAATGGAAAACAACTAAGTATATTAAGTAAGAGGATACAAAGAACAAAACTGCCTCAAATGGAATTTGCACAGGGGTTATTCCCACTTAGACCCAAACAGGGTTGATTAAAACCAAACTAATTTAACTAAACTCACATCGATACTGGAGTGCCTAATTAACTTCCACTGACAAATCTGTAAATGCGACAATGAAAAACAAGATGAGGAATTCCAAAGTCTTGTGTTAATATGTGTGCAACACAAGACAGGTGCCTCGTACAAATCGGCTATTATAAGTGAAGATGCAAACAGCTATTTAACAGTTTCAGGATCAGATTTAGAAAACTCTCCCTCATCATTGTAAGGAAATTTGCATGATGAGTGGTCATGAGCTGGTTGTGAGAGATTCAGAAAAAGTTGCTGCAAGCCTGGAAGGCCAAGCAACATGGCTGGGTATGATATATGCTAATATTGATATAATGACATGATAATGAGCAACATTATTGCAATAAACATCTGAGTGCATGCAATGGGGCAAAGTAAGATGGCAGAGGGATTTGCAAACATCTAAATGCTGCACAGTTTGACTGTAACTGCTGCATATTTGAACACTGATGAATATGTTTGTGCTGAAATTTAGGGAATCTTGAAAGAATGTTAAATGTTGTCACAGCATAAAAAAATGTGTATTATTAATAGGCTCTTACAGTCACTGCTTTGCTGCTGCAGTCACCAAGTTATCCAACCATTCTTAATGTTTAATAGATTCCATGACGTTGACATTGCAGACTTGTACCATATAGAAAGGGACACTATGCAAGGCAATGTGGACATGTATGAGCCTTGTCTGCAGCTTTGTACGAGTTGTGGAGTTCCTGTACCAGTGAATACTAAAGTACGTGTGGCTTTATATATATTAGCTAGAGGGATCTTTCAGTGACCTGCTATGGACCCATTTGAGGTATCTCTGGCACCTGCCTCAAGAATACTCCATCAGTTTCTCAATGTCATGCTTCAGCATTTGGGGAAGCATATGTGGGTTTTCATATAACATAGAAAAGACAGCCAACACCATTCAGGATTTTGATGATCTAACCCTTTTTCCTGAGGTTCTGAAGGGCTATGGTATATACCCACACTGAAATAAAAGATGCAGTTTATGAACTGGGAAAGAGTTATGTGAACCATAAAGGGTATCACTCAATCAATTGCCAGGCGATCTTTAATGTACAGATAGTTATCCCAAGTTCCACATTATGGCACTTCTATGACCTCTATCAACATTTTATGAATGGTGACCTCCCACAGGGCCATAATTTTTGATAATGTTGGATATGCTTTGAACCCTGGCTTATGACATCCATAAGAAATCCTCAAAACTCAAACAGAGTAGAAGAACAAACATGCCAATCACAAAACAGAGCATGTAACTGAGTTGCTGAAGCTTTCACTGTCTAGATTCATCCTTTAACCCCTGCAGTATGACCCTGGCAAGTGAGCAAAATAGTGTTTGTGTGCGTACAATGTTATACAATATCATACTTAGGAGGACACATGCAGAAGCAGTATTTCCCAGCACAGCAGTCAATGGAAGCTTTTTCAGATAAGTAGTCAGTGGAGGAGTTAGGAGTAGACAGATAGAAACGAGCACAGAATGCCAGCTTCAGAACATAGTACATAAGCGAGAAAAGTGAATACAATACAATACAGTAGAAGTGTTGCAAGCTAACTGAACACCAGGCCTGTGCTTAGCCATGTGTAGGCTTGCCACCCTATACATCAGACATAGGCAACCCAAACAACAATGCACACAGGGAAAAGCATAGTTATCATAATTTTTATAGTTGGGAAGAGAGCATATGGGTGGTTGTCTTTCATAGGGACATATGTGAGTGCTGAGAATTATTAAAGTAAAACATGCTGGTGTGTCTATTTGTGTGTGTGTGTGTGTGTGTGTGTGTGTGTGTGTGTGTGTGTGTGTGTGTGTGTGTATGGACCAGGGGGTGTTAATCTATTAGGTTTTGTGATGGGCCAATGTCAGTTGAAGTTTGTGTCTGTGATGTACTCGAAGTTGTGCTAGTTGGAGTGCAGGTCTGCTGAGACACAGCCTCAGCAGTTGTTGTGGCACTAAGGCTTGATATACTGGATGGGCCAGATCTTGCATAGCAAAGGTTTGAGCATCCTGTGAATGCATTCACCCATGGGAGGTGGCTCTACCAGGTGTTGCAATGACACTGTCTAGATGAAGGTATGCTGCATGACCAAAAATGATATATGCAGTGAGATGTGCCACAGCCACAACTGCCACAACAGAGCCATCAATGCCTTGTTAGAGTATGCTCAACAAAGTATTACGTTTGAAAGTAATTCTGCTACAAATATGTAACATAAATAAGGTATAAAATAAAGCTTGCTTAAATGTAGAAATAGAGTTTAGCAATATGTGATTAGCATTCATACTAAATGACTGTGGCTTGAAAAACAAGGAATTTGCTTAATGGACATATTTTTCTACAGAATCAGCAAAAATGTATGCATTTCACACTGTCAGCAAGGAAGTTGACCTCTTGGACTTAGCAATGCATTTTACATTGTCAGTAAAAAAGCTAATCTGGTTCCTTAAAGACTGGACAACAGGAAAACAATCTGCACGTGTTTTTATCCTATGACATTGTTAAGCAAGGAAGTTTGAATGAACAGGCCTTCATCAAGTTAGCATTTGCACAAGATATTTCCTTAAAAGACAATACCAGCATTATTTCTCTACAGGATGAAAACATATTTTTCTGCAAACACCAGCAAACAGATGCTCTCATACAAAGATCAAAATAGAATACCAAGGAAAAAAACAGTATGTAAAACCACTATAAAAGAGACTATAATAGATAACACTGTTAGAGATATCTGTGTAGGAACACACAATTGTTCCAAGGTAATATTGTATCTCTCACATCATCTGTGCTATTTGAGAAGTAAAGTAGTACAGTGTAACTAAAGCTACAACAGTAGTATGTGTGGTTTGTTATAAAAAGTTATTGGTTACTGTTTTTAAAGTGACAGAGTTTGGTGCTGCATCAGTGTACACTCTGTAAGTTTCTGTGGGCAACAGACTGTGAATGCAATTCTAACTAGACTTTTATTTCAGCAGAATCCAGCCAGCAAGATCTTAGCATCTTAAGAAGTCTTCGGATCCATCACAGTAAGCAGCATTCTTCATAATTAATTTTTCAATGGCGAGCTAGCCTGCACTCAAAAACAGAGGGAGTGGTAAGGCCTGCAGAGGGTCACTTCAGTCAAATTGCAGTAACTAACATTTGTACAAATGTGTAAATCCTAAACAGAAGTATTCCAGTTTATGTAGCTTGCAGCAATAACATTTTTCAGACATCTGAATCCAGATTGGGCCTGCAGTGCAGGAAAGTCACAGTGCCATAAATTCTCCAAGAAAAGGTGGACATCTACTTTTCACAGCAGCTCGCTGCCTGCTGTGTTTCACCAGCTTCTTGAGTGACTCCAAAAAATTTTCAGCCATCTGCAACAACAGCCTGACCACCTGTTTTCTTGTTAACTGGTAAGATCTTTTTCTGTGTCACATTTTTAGCATGGGATTCAAGCAAGCGTAAGCCAAGCTTTACTCTTAATGTAGCAGAACAACCAGATAAAATATGGAGTAAATTGCAATGTTGGTATACACAGCACATTAGTAAATGTAAAACCCTATTAGGGCAAGTTGACATACAGGCATTATGTAAGTGGATTGTAACATTTGATTGTTATCTGCAACAAAAAAATGAAGTATATCATATTAAATGTTTATTCTGTGAATCAACAGAAACTGTATTTTGTGTGCCATGCTATAAAGTATTGCATGACATTGCTAAATAAATAGACTGTGAAGACAGACCTTTTCATGATAAAGAATTAACTAAGGTTAAAGTGTTTTCATTATATCCAGATGTAAAGCAGCTATGTCCTGTTAGTACATTAATCTCTGAATTACAACAATAGTCACATCTGTTATTAACAGAATCCCCTGTAGATCCTGTGACACCCTTTAAAAATGATGTACAAGAGTGGAATGATGCCACGACTATACATACAGATGATGACAGAAACAAGGCTTATTAAAAACAGAAGAATTTAATACATTCTTAGAAGACAAACAAGGTGAGTTTAAAATGTTCAGGAATGACATCCAAGACCTCTGTCAAAAGTGCATAGGAGCCCTGCAATCAACAGAGGATTCTAATAACAGGTACAATACATCCCTTAAACAATTACAGGCAGAAATTACAGACCTTAAGCAGTGTTTCAAGGAAAAAGAAGAAGAATTAGATGAATTAAGAGAGACTAACCTACAAAATACTGTTTTGATATCCCAGCTTAAGGAGGAGTTAAAAAACACAAAACCAGTCCAAATTATAGAACAGGGAGATGGTGGGTGGGAGGGTGGCCTAATGGTTAAGGTATTTGCCTTACAAACACAAGGTGCAGGGTTTGAGTCTCACAAGGGATAATTGTCTAGGCTTACAATGGCTCGCAAGGGCAGTTAGCCTAGTACGAACCTATGGAACCACTACAATTTTATATACACAGTCTAGGTTATTACAGAGTTTACCACAGTGGAATGATAAAAAAGGCATATTTTATAACATGCTTGCATTTTAAGAATGGGTGGCATATACAGCAGGATTTGGTATATGGACCGATACAGTACTTAGATGTTTCTGGATTTTGATTCCCAAATGTTTTAAAACTTTCATTCAGTTAAAGCAAGATGTTTATCAGTTAAACACTAAAGTAGGATGTATGATGTATGACAGCCATTCTAATGGCATTTACATAAGGGCAACCGCTCACAGCTAACTTATTAGATAATTTCAAAATTACTATTACAGATAAATTAATGGAACAAAGTGAACATTTTAGGATTGCCTTTCAAATCATATATCAAAAATCAGACAGAGACATAGGAAAAAGAGAAATACAAAAACAGCTAATACATTGCTTCTTCGATCAAGTCAAAGGGGATATTAAATGTATCTGTGAAGAACATTCTGATACCCTCACTGATTTGGTACAAAACTTAATGAGGGGACAGACTATGGCCAATGATGGGACATTATACTCACAGCATATCTTTGCATTTGAAGATGATAGTGAGACATTTGAAGTAATTGGTGAAGCAAAAAACAGGGGAAGGCAACAGTGGTGTGACCAACCTCCAGCAGAAAGGGCTGCATCTGCACCACCACCTCCTGCATCTATGTCTATAGCACCAAGATCAGGCACAGGTAATGAACAAAAGGCACTAACATGCTTCTTTTGTAAAAAAAAAAATAGGACAAGTTAGGAAAAATAGTGATCATTACAAAGCCTGTTGTAAAAAGAAGGAAGAACAGGGGGTGTTTCCAAAAACAGTGCCAAAAATTTACAAGAAAAGTCAGAAAAGCAAGATTATGTACAAAAATCTTACAGTATTGGTAAAAACAGCTATAAGAGCCATCAGTATACAGGAAAAGGGGAAGTATACCCTGTAGATTTTCAAGCAGTTTCACCTGTAAATCTGAAACATTTAATAGAACAAGCAGAGGGAATAGCTAGGCAACAGTTAAGAAAAGAGATTGAAAAGCCTGGACATGTAGATCACTCAGACACAGAGGAAGATGACAAACAAAAACATGAGGTATGTCATATTGCATTTGACAATAAATTAGAGGATGAGTGGATTTTTTTACAATAGGGATGTGTCCCCCCTACTGTGGTATATTTCCTGACTACTTTTAAAAAGGGTCTAGATGGACGACCACTGATTGATATCTGGGTAGAGGGGTCACTATGGAAGAATGTCTTATTAGACACAGGAGCAGAAGTATCTGTCACAGAGTTACCTGTGAATCCTATAAAAAGGTTTGCATTTCAGCATTTAATGGCACAGGATGCTGTGCAGCGAGTAGCCAAAATGTGGGCATAAAGTTTAGCCAAGAGGGATAGACATGGAAGGGTGCATTTTTAATGCCTCCATCTTGCTCAACTACCATTATTGGCATGGACATTCTAGGGCCTTTGGGCATAGTAATTAATTTACCTAATGGAATTCTGTGGATAGGAGACAAGCAAAAAGAAGAGGATGAGCAAAGTACAGGTTGCTACGCAAACTCTCTACCTGACAAACCTGAAAAACCTACAGGCTATGTAAATAAAGACAGTGAGGATAAGTGGCAGGATTTACAACAGCAATTTAGATTTCTTTCTGAGTGCTACCTTAGCTTAGCATGTCAATTTTGTAGAAGTAAATGATGTTACAAGCAATGAAAGCTGTGAGTTCAAGTCTCCTAGGGATTTGCACATCACTGTTTCTTTCATTGTACAAATGTGTGACATGCAGTTACAGTGGGTTTCCCTGAAGGCTTCTCTCTCACTGCTCTTGTAGCTTAGCATGTAAATAAAGTTCCTCTGATATTACAGATTTTGAAATTCAAGTCCACTACTGGTTGTCTATAGGCATATCATTTTTATAGTGGGGTGGTTGTTTCATGGTCTTTGCAGAGGAAAAGTGCACAAACTCTGGAGATGTTATACCTGATTTTTTTCTCAGTATTTGGACTTTTCTCTCCACACCCTCTTTCTCACTATACTTCTCTTATATACATTTATTTTTTTTGTTTTTGTTTTGAATCATTTATTTTACATTGATATGCAGTAACATCCAGACCAGCAACCCTGCGCCATCCAAGCCTGTTGTGCCACCACCACCAGCAACTACTACACCACACACAGTGATTTCACCTACTGCCACAGTCCACTCCACTCCCTCTCACAGCACCAAGAGAAGCCACTGCCACCAGTCCACCTCAGGAAGGTGCTGTAATAACACTAACAATAAGCAGACTTCCTATCAGCAACTCATGGAATCAAGACCCTGCCCCACAATGGCATTTACATCAGAGCTAGGACCCAGGGATAAGGAAGCCCAGACTGGGGAATGTTCTCCCACTTGATTGTGGCTAGTAGGGAATAAAGCCATGCACACACACTGTGCAAAACATCTGCTCCTAATAAAAATTAAAGTAATAAGCATATTACTCACCCAAGTGTAATCACTAATGAATTCTTAGGATGAAAAAATGACCCTGCTTGTTGTCCAGATTATTCAAACATCCTCAAAACCTCTGGTAACATCCATGCAACAGTTTCTAAAATAAATAGTCACCTGTGAAGATACTTATACTACTCCTTTAACCTCTTCCCTCATCTTCTCATTAGGTCCTTTAATCATTGGTCTAGCTTCTCCAAGACCAGTGTGAAAAGAGGCATCCTTGGCTCAGTCTCCATCCCATGTCCAACATACCACTTAATCCTCACTTTATACTTATGCTGATCTTCAGGGCACTATATAGTACTCTAGGGCATGTAAAAGGTGCCCTTGTGCACTATCCACTCAAGTATTCTAAACATAAACTCCCAAGTGACTTGCTTAAAAGCTAAATCCATTAATATTAATATGGGCTTCCTACCTCACTTCTTACTCCAGCTCTACAAACCTTAAGAACAGCCTCCAACAATCAATTGAAGACCTTTTAATGAAGACCACCAGTTCATTCCCTAATTAACTTGATATCCTCACTTCCAGTCTAACAATTAAGGCTCTGCCTATAAACTTTGCATCTGCATTACATGATTATATTGACCTATAATTCGCAAAGTCCTCCATGTTACTGTTCCTACTTCACAGTACTACTATTTCCACCTTCTGTTGGACTTTGGAGACCATTCCATCCTCTTTTATGTCTTTAAGTAGTTAGCAAGACTAGCTCCCACCCCTATTCTTACAATTTTTAAAAAATTGACTGGAAGGCCATTTGCCCCACCTTGCCCTGCTACCTTCATGTACCTGTGTGTGACTACCACTTCCCCTATTCTTCTTTATTTGTGAAATCTTTTCCTCTTCTTATTCATTAGGACAAGTTTATTTCATTATTCAAGTACACTACCCTCTGAAGCTCTCTATCTGACACAAACTTGAGAAAAAATCCATAGCCTCCTCTATATTTTCTCTTTTCCCCACAATCATCTTTCCCCTTCTTCACTCATATAATCCAACAATGTTTTTTTCTGTTCAAGTTCCATGTTAGTAACTTTACATTTGTTTATCTTCTAGTCCACAGACTCCTCATCTTTCTAGTTTTAGTTTTGTCTGGCTTTCCTCTTGTTCATTTGGTTCTTTCCCCTTCTGAATTTCTTTGCACAACGCACTTGAAATCTGTGTTCTCTTACTTGTGATACAGTTATGAGATTTCATTAACCTGTTGTCTAAGCTCTTAAACTTGATCCTTTTTTGTCTATTTAACAAACTGTCGTAGCTCATAATTTCAGATGTCCAAACTTCCTTAACCCCATCCTATTCCCTTTAACCTATCTTCCCTTTATCGTCTCAGTTTGTCAGTCACTGTGCTTGACATCTCCTGCACCCATCATGCTTGCTCTGTCTCACTACTTATTCAGATTATCTCTCTATTTACAGTATTCCCTAATGATCTGGTTATTGATCATACCTTCTAGCACATGTTCTGAAATCCCTCTCTCCATAATAGTTAAGAACACTGGTTAAATATCATGGTTTTGCACTTTCAGTTCTACATTCATTGTCAAAATTGCAAGTGTTTTGAAAAAAATATATAGATTATAATAAACCTTTTTGAAATTTTAGTTTATTTAATTGCTTTTCCTTTATGACCACTATCGCAAAAGCAACAGTAAATATAGCAATACCTTACATACACCAGCAAAACACTCAAATGACTTAAAGGCAAACATTTGCCTTTAGAATAGCAGCTATTTTCTTGCATTATGTTTTCACTAACAAATCATTGCATATGTTCATTTTCAGTGTCAGCTGTTCTGCCTGTGAGACATAGCTGATAACTTGTCTTAATAAGATATAATGCCCTCCCATTGCTACAGTTATCATGGAAATATAGTAACTTATATACCAGTTTAAGTATTGAAGCACTGGGGGCTAAGTCTCTCATAGATTCATAGGTTCATAGGTAGGTACTAGGCTATTGGCCCTAGGGCGTATACAAGCCTAGCCAAAAAGGTACCCTGGCTTTTGCCACCCAAGAAAATTATTTTCATGTGCCCCTGTTAAGTAGAGCCACAGAAGTGATCCCCGGGGTGAGTTTCCTATTATCCATCCAATCATCAAGATTTCGAATGTTGAAAATATTGAATGCTCTAAAGAGAGAAAATGCCAGAACTTGAAGTTTTTTTAATTGAGATTGGAGTACAGTGAAGATCAGAACATTTGCCCTTTCCTCACAGTAATGTAATCTCGGAGTTGGAATATATATTTAGCGGGGGGTGTGGGGGGCAATAAGGAGTTTGAGTTCCAGCATTTTCGCTCTTTAGAGCGTTCAACATTTTCAACATTCGAACATATGATATAGACCCAATTAATTAAGGTCCTATCATCCATGCAGTCAGCTGGTACATCATACACCCTTGTTCTTTTATGAGTAGATCCAGTCTGTGAGGAAGCTTGTGGTAACTGCCCTGGTCAATTCCAAAAGGAGGGAGAACCAAGGTTGCCTGGGCAAGAAGGGAGTCTCCACAATGACCTTGGGAGCTTCCTTCTGAATCTTCAGAAGTACCCTGGATATTAGTGAAAGGAGTAGAAAAGCTACAGGAACATTCCTTTTCAAGGAAAAAGGCATCCTTCTTCCAGGCCTTTTTGCATAGAGTCCTGGAACAGAATCTTGTCAGCTAATTGTTCAGGGAGGAGAGACAGATGTCTATTTGAGGAACTCCCCACAGATGGATCAAATCCCAGAAGACACTCTGATCTCGTTTCCATTCAGGAGGGTCTGTCCTGGCCCTGCTCGGTTTGTCTGCCACACAGTTTTGACCAAAACCACAAAAAAGTGACGAACAGCAGGGTAAAGCAAGAAATTGTTTTAAGAGCATTGTACAGATTAAATTAAAGATTAAGTGCTTTTGTGGAAGTTCTTGACACACAGTTTTACTTTAAAGGAATGTAGGATGCCTGTAGAGTGAGAATGTGCTGTGAAGCTATAACCCAAGCTAACATGGTTAGTCTGCAAAAGAGGTACCTCGTTCCTTTTACTTGCTCATGTACCACATGACTGTGGTATTGTCTGAAACTACTTGAAGTCCCAGAGACCAAAGATGGTTCAGAGAGTTGAGTGCCTTGATCAGGACAAGCATGCCTTTGATATTTCTGTGCTTGCATTTGTCCATGGTGTCCCACATCTCCTGAATTTTCATCTCTCCTGAAACTGCTCCCCAAGCAAAGTCTGAGGCATCTGCGGTAACTGACTGCTTTAGAGCAGGGAGGGAGAAGGGGAGACCTGGATTTAAAAACATCTGTTGTCTCTATCAAAAGACTGCTGTTTTGATAAACCTCAGCACTGAGGCTTGAAAAGGTAAAGGGGTTGATGCTGAGTCAAAGATTTCAGATACCACTGTATCTTTCTCAAGTGACGTCTTGACAGGGTATCATGAGAATCAGATGCCATGAAACCAAAAATCTTGAGGTATTCCCTAGCAGTGGCCGAAGTCTAAGTGGGAAAAACTTTAGAAACAGATATAGATAATGATCTAATTTTTCCTTTGGTAGAAAATCTCTTTGAACTGAGATATTTAGCTGTCATCCCAGGAACACAATCCTCTGGGAAGGAGTCAAGATTTTTGAATATTCTCTTGGAATCCCATCTTGTTTAAGAGATCTCTCACTGGAGAGATAGAGATACTGACAGTCTGGAAAAGACTGTACAAAGATAAGCAAGTCATCTAAATATGAAAAAATGTGCATACCATATAGCCTGCAATGAGATACAAGTGGAGCTCAACACTTTATGAACACTCCTGGTGCAGTGGATATTTCAAAAGGTAAGGTAGACATCTGATGATCTGATCCAGAAACAAAAAGCCTTAAGAAACACCTGAAGTTTAGATGAATAGGGATGTGATAAGAATCTTTTAAGTCTAGTGTTGCCAGGAAACTTGAAAGAGGAAGAAGAGGTAACATGTTATGAAGTCACTTCATTTTGAATTTTGGTGCCATCAAAAACAGGTTTAGGAAAGAAAAGTCCAGAACTAGTTTCCAAAAATGTTCTTTCTTTGGTACCAAGAACATCCTTGACTATAAACCATTCCCACCTGGGAAGGAGGAACTGGTTTTATCACAAATTAGGACAGCATGTGATGAAGAACCGGTGGCAACAGAGTCTGATCTGGAGTATGAGTAAGGACCCCTTGAAAAGGGAGAATTTTCCCACACTGTCATCTGTGGCCTTAATAAACAATTTTCAGAACCCATTTGTCTGCAACAATCTGTTGCCAAACAGAAAAATGGAGATTCAGACTGAAAAAAAAGGCCAGGGTGGAAGGGCTTCACAAGGTCTTTTGAACAGTCACTCAGACTTGTTGGACTGTCCTTGGATCTGAGAGGTTTGAGACTTTTTTGGAACACCCTTGACATTTTTTTCTTAAACATCTGTTTACCTGTATTTTGCTGACAGCATTTATGCTGTTTTTGCCAAAACTGGATGAGGAGAAAGAAAATCCCTTGCACAATTTGGAAGAGGAGGGCTGAAAATCTTAAGAGATTTCCTGGATCAGCTTGCCCTTTCATTGCACTTTTTGATCAGCTCTGCAGTGCAAGGACCAAACACTAAATATCTATACAAGAGAAAATTTAAAATCTCATTTTTATCATCTGGAGCTTCTGATAATGTTGCCATGCAACCTCCTCAAAGCAGTACCAGTGGCCATAGCCCTGGAAGACATATCCGCATGCACTGTAAACCATGTAAACTGTGAGTAATGAACTGTGCAACAGAAGAAACAAACGTTATTTAAAACAGATTGTTTTCACACAAAAACTACAATTTGTGAGAACAAACTTTAACATATAAACCTGACATTTCAAAATTCTGAAAATCAAAGGTGCAGATTACCATACACTTTTTCCTCATATCTTAGCAAAAACAGTGGGATAAGAATTAACCAAACGCTTAGCAGCAGTGGGGTCAACTGAAGTTATAGCTGTCGGGTCAGATTTAAGAATACTGTGTAAAAATTTAGAAGACAGAGGAACGTAATACAGCCTACCTGCATTAGGGCAGCTGTCTGACTTATCAAGAAAACTGCAGGAAGTAACACACACACACATCTTCTAAAGCAGACAGAGCAGGATGAACGGATGTAGGTACTGGAAAATTCTTCTCTAACAACTCATAGTATTTTCTGTGGGACTGAGAAACCTCACTGTTCTCCCAAAGAAAATGCTGGCACATTCTAGCAATAGTCTCAGAGAAAGAGAAACACCCACAGGGAGAATCAGAAAATGAGGTCTCCCCTAAGGCTGAATCAGAAATCATTGCAAAAAAAATATATGCCTGCATCTTCCTGTTCAGATCCAGAGTCTTAAATTTCTTCAAGAAAAGTGGCCCCCTCTTTCCTCAACCAGAAAATACTCTGCAAGGGTAAACAGCCTGAATTAAAATGTGAACCAGACCCAGTAAACTATCCAAAGAAAATTGAGGAGGAGTAGATACATGCATTTTTTTTTTCTTTCTTTCTTTATTTTTGACAGGAAAACTAAGGCCAGCCATGATGCTAATGGCAGCAGCAGCTTCCCCAGGGATGGGCACAGCATTCTGATACAACAGGGATACCTTCCCTGTTCCCTCTCCTGGGACCAACAAAAGTGGCTCTCCCATGCCCACTGATGGGACCCAAACAACCGCAGAGAGCATGGCTAATCCCCCAGTCCATAGTGGCTGTAGGTGCTACACCAGAGGAATCCAGGGTAAAACGGGAGTGGTCTGAAGTACAACAAATGGGCCACAGCAGAGTCACCCACCCATGGCTGAGGAAAATTGCTAGCCTTCTGTGGTGGCTAGGCTGTTTTGCTTATTTATTATTATTATTTTTTTTTTTTTGCTGGAAGAAGGACCAACTGTGGAACCAGTAGTCTATTCTGTGATCAAGCTGAAAATGGTGACTCTTTCCTGAGGAACACAAGAAGCAACGGCCAGTGAACAGTCCATAAAATCTATTTTTTTTTTTGACAGAAAAAACATAGTAAAAAGCACTTTAAAAAAAACTATGCCAGCCCCACAAAACTAAAATAAACACAATTACTCCATAGAAAGTGTTTTCAGTTACTCAAACTGACAGAAAAAAAAAGAGCTCATTGTTTAAATGTTACCATCTTGAAACTGTTAAACATTCCTCCTAGCTTTAAAATAGCTTTCCTTAAGAGGGAAGTAAAGCATCAACAAAAATAGTTTTTCTGCCAGAAAGGGAACTTATCTGCCCAGTAAAGGAAACCACAAGCTGACCATCAATCCTCAAAAGCCTCAGGAGGAGTGTACCTTTCAGCAGCAGTAAAACTCCGGAGGGCTTCACTCCCAACCTTATCTTTTAGTCAGTTCAGCTCAATTCGAGCTGTCTGACAGTTTGAGATGTGGAAGGTGCCCTGAAGCTTTGGAAAGTGGCCAGCTGTTATATCCTTGGCAGGATACTCCAGTTATAATCAATACCATAAGCATCAAATCTGTCTCCCAGAATGAATGCAGAGGGAAGTTAGCCACCATCATAACTGTTCCTTGTAAAGGTTAGTTATGATAATAAGGGTTAAAAGAAGTTGAGAACCCCAAGACCATAATGCCTTTAGTAGCAACTGGAAAATCTTTATGTGGAAGCAAGTGAACTGAACCATTAGAACAGATGAAGCCATTAGTTCCATAACCCTGAAGACTAGGACAGCTGCATGACAGTTGGAGTAGAAGAGAATGTGGATGGCACTCCGTAATATCCTTCTGAAGAGAGTACTGACGTCATTGTCTACAGGGGACATCAATGAAATGAATGGTTTAAAGTATGGTGAAGAATTGAATACTAGTGGTTATGTATATGCCCAAGGACACAGTTGAATAAAATAGTCTCTGACAGACTAATGATTGCATTCTTGGGGCAACTAGGAGCTAGCTGTCTAGATAAAGGAAGACTCTGAGACACTGTTGTCACAGTTGTGCTATTAACTATGGCTATGCACTTGGTGAACACCCAAGGTGGCTATGGTTAGACAAAAGGCCAAGACCCTAAACAGGAAGTGACTAACTCACAGAAAGAAAAGTGAAGGATTCACCAGGATGCTTTGGCTATTTTGATGTGGAAATAAGTGTCCTGGAGATCTATACAGCACATCCAATCATTTGCCTGTAGGCAAGGTGAAATCTACTGCACTGTGATCATCCCGAACAGAGTATTGTTCACATAACTGTTCAAATGACCTCAGGTCCAGAATAAACCAGAGGTCATGGTTTTTCTTCAGAACCAAATAGAATTGAGTAAAATCCTAACCCTGTCTGATATGGGGGTCTCTTGGGTGGCTCTTTTTCATATCAAATAGAATTTCTCTTTGGGCTATCTTTAAGCTAATGGGGTTTAACATCTGGAATGATGTCACAGCTGGTGTTTCATCTTCAAGGAAATCTTAAGTGGGCATCCTTGTCAACACAATTAAATAGAAAAGTCACAATGTTTGTGCATCAGAAACTATCATTTGATACTGTATATAGTAAGAAAGTTGCACCCATTTCTAGGGGTTCATAATTTACATTTGCTGTGGAAAGTGGAGCAATACACTTTAATCCTGTTTGCTTCCCATCTTGTCTCTTCATCCACCAAAATGCTATTTGTCTACCTAGTTTGCCTACCTTTATTTCTGCTAAAAGAGACTGTCTCTCATGGCCCTTTTTTTCTCTCCATTTTTCTCTCCGTGTATCTATTAGATGTAGTCTGATAATACTATGGCCTGGACTCCGAGAGGATTGGATTGGATTAATATACTGTGCCAAGCAGTTACCTTGCTCCAAGTCCAAAGTCTAGGTGTCTGCAAACCCTCATTCAGTTTATAATAATAGGAATACTAGTCCCAGAAGGGGAATCAAGCTTTTATGCCAAAACAGTTTTAATAACCAGAGAAGTCACTCTCTAATGTCAATTTGCAATTTGATGAAGCAACAGCTTCACTTCTATGAGAGACTTGGTACTGCAGGATGGGATGAAAGACTGCAAGTTTGGCTTACTGGTGGAGCTACTATGCAGTGTGACTTATAGGTTCATAGGTGATTACTAAGCTAATGACCACAAGGGCCTTTTTACGTCTAGCCATGCATCAACAATCTCTGACAAGTTCTCGTACCCTTGATAAGTGTAAGCAGTGGTTTGGGAAATGAAGCATCTGTAAGCAGGGACATTAGAAATGAACTATTTACAGGCTTCCTTTGTCCATTAGAGACATAGTTGCCAAACCAGGGTTGAATTTCCTGTTCCCCATCCAATTTTCCAAGTTACACTTATTAGGTCAGGGAAGAACTCTGCTTCACATGGATGGGGAGCCTGTTCCACAGAAGGGGTAATCTCTCGGATACAGACCTGTATCTCCAAGAGGTTCTGTTTACATCACAGGCAAGTAATAAGCCTTTAGAATGGGTAATTCTGGTGCTGTTTATTTTGCAGATATGCATAAGGTCCATTAAAGTGATGTCTGGCAATACCTAGTATGCTATGCATAGATCTCCTCTCAACAACCTGTAATAGACAGAATACAGGAATAGGGTTTTGAAGCAGTCTGCATATGACCTGTTACTTATTCACTGTATTTTTGGTGTGGAACTTCTGTGGACATTGCAATTGTTGGATATGCCTGGTTAGGTACATGCCACAGGGAGCATTGTACTCAGTGAGAGATCTAATGAATGTTGAAAACAGTGGAACAATGACTTCCTTGGACCAAGATTATGGTTTGTTTATAAGTTGCAAAACGCAGAATGATTTCTTCACCACTGTAGAGACATGATGGTCAATGGCTAGATTACTATCTATGTGTGTCCTTAAGTCCCTGACTACTGGGTCACCTCTTAGGGGTGTGCTATCAATATGATAGTTCCCTGGGGAGGATGACTTCCCAAAGGTTACTATTATGTATTTCAGGGCATTTAGTTTTAGTCCATGGCTCTGACACCAATTATTTGCCTGTGTCAGCCTTCTTGGAGAACATTTGTGTTGGTGGGTGATTCAATGACAGTTCCTAATTTGCAGTCATCTGCAAATTTAGTTAGCCAGAAGCCATTGAGAAGGCCTTGACTTTAGTGAATTAAATGCCAAAAAGGAGCGGTCTCAGGACCAGTCCCTGAGGGACTCAACTTGTGAGTGACTTCATTGTAGAGGTGGACTCCAAATTCTATCTTCCTGGGTCTTGTCTGTGAGACAGTTAGCTATCCCCTGAGTGACATAAGGGTTTGTACCTAACCTCTTGAGTTTGTTGACAATGCCTGAGTGGGGTATTGTGTTAAATGCATTGGCCAGATAAACGTAGGCTCTGTGAACCATTCTGCCCTCATCCATTGCTTTGGTGACCTTCTCAAAGAATTCTACCAGGTTGAGTAGGCATGACCTGCCCTTGATGAAATCAAATTGGGTAGGATCCAGTGTCTGGAGGTTTCTTATGTCATTATTGATCATTTCCATGATAATTCTTTCCATGGCTTTGCATATAAGACTAGTGAAACATATGGGTCTGCAGTTTCCAGGGTTTGTAGGTGGTCCATCTTTGTACAGAAGGATGATAGTTGCTGTTCTCCATTCATGAGACATGAAGCCTGTTTGGAGGCTACAGTTAAACAACAATTCCAGAGGATCTGATAGGTCATGTTTCATGCTATTTAGAAAGGCACCCTGAATATTGTCTGTATCCACTGATGCAGTGTATTTGGCCCTAGAGAGAGCATTAAGGACCTATTTCCTAGTGATAGCAGGGGAAGTTATATTTGATGGCATTTCCTGAGGGAAGATTGAAGGGGAGAGGTGGGTAAAGCTGGACCTGAATTTGTTGGCCATTAGGTTTGCTATGTCTTCTGATTCAGTTTAGGTGGCCCCATTAGCAATGAGCTCTGCACACAATTGTGTATTGTCTTTGAGGATGCGGACATAGCTAAAGATTGCCGTGTGGTTGTCCTTAGCCTGGAAGGCTAAATTTGAATTTGGTAGAATTTATTTGTCCCCTGAGTTGTTTGTTTAGATTGAAAAGATTGCTTTTATCCTGCTGGGTGCTGAACCCCCAATTTTTGCCATGATTTTCTTCTTCTGTTATACAGCAAATTGATGTCATGATTCCACTAAAGTGGCTTGTTTTTGTATTAGTTCTGTACTTCTTCCTGGTGGGTACAGCTGCCTCTATGCAGCTATTACCTTGCTTGTATAGGGTTTCTGTGAACAGCTCCACATAGGCTGCAATGTTCTCAGGGTTTATGGGGGCTTGAAATTTTGCCAGTTTGTCACTTAATAATATTAAGTTAGCTGTTGAGTAGTTGCTGAATATTCCAGTGTTGGCTGGGGTTCCAAGTTTTATTTTTATTTTAAAGGAGAATGTTTTCTGGTCTGACCTTAACACATACGACATTACACTAGGATGTGTGCAGCACTCTCCCATATTAGTGAGGACATTGTTGCACCCCTGGTTGGTGTATTGATGATCTGGTCCAGGAAATTTGTGTTTACAAAATCCATGAATCTCTGGGCCCATACGTTTGGTGTCATATATGATTCCCAGTTAATAGTAGGGTAACTAAAGTTGTTCATGAATGTGGTATTGGGTGGACAGTGAGTGTTTCTAACAAGTTTAAATACATGGTATGGGTTTCCTGAGTCATTGAGGGGGACATATAACTTGCAAGGAAGTGATATGGGATTTTGCCTATGGCGATTTGAACATGGAGAAGCTCATGTTTCTTGTTCTGTTTGACCGGACTTGATGTATATTTATTTTTGATGTAAATCGAAACACCTCCACCTTTAGTTCCTGTCTTTGTAGTAGCTGTTCTAACTGTGTGGAAGGTATTATAACCTTGCACTGTCAGTATGTTCTCCATGGCTTTAAACCATGTCTCAATGACTGCACAATAATAGGCTTTTTTCACTGATGAAGGTACTTTAGCCAAAACTGGTTTGCAAATAAAAAGCTATGTATTCCATTTAGCTTTTTTTGTTGTTTTTTATTTCAAGTGACTAGGTTCACATTATATGCTGGCCAAATGTTGTTTCAATGACTGCACAGACATCAGCATTATGTAGGGTGAAGAGAGCTTCTAGGGAGTGGAGTTTTTTGTTAAGACTCCTAGAACTGAGCAGTAACACCTTTAGATTTTCTTGGATTTGATTTGCTGTGTCAGAAGTACTTTCAGTTTGGCAATGTCTAAAAAAATCACTATGGGGCAAGACAATATTTTAGCTAATATTCAAAAGTTTAGAGGAGAGAGGTACAGACTATCCCTGACAAAGCAGCGTGGTCTGCTGACCATCTCCTTCTATGCTGACAAATACCCCCTTAAAATGACACCAGAAACTATGGCGGTTATTAGTCAGTCATCTTTTATTCTTATTGCGGCATCATCCTTGGAGAAGGCAAAATGATGCTCAGTACAAGCCTCATATTCCAAGAGCTCCATGATGTCTCTCTTCATTTAGTCTAGGGAGGTACATCTCAGATCATATACAACCACACGGACTATGACTGTGCGATACTGGTACTTATGGTCCAATGACCTGAGTGCATGTATAATGTGGTGACTACTGGACCCTGATAAGTAGGTTACTGTGACTTCCTCCTTACTCAGCTTGGTGAGAGGGACATCAGTGTGTCTCATAATAGAATCTCCAATGACCAGGAGTTTGGATTGTGTGGTGGCTTACCTTATGGGGTTAGAAGTAGAGGCCCCATGAGATGTGACTGTATGTGTTGTGGGCATCATTTTGAAAGACTGCATTTGGAGCTGCTGAGGATATTTGCCATGTGTACCCCATCTAGGAGGTTTTTGGGGTTTAAAAAGGTTACATTTAAGTTCTTCGGCATATGTGGATCTATGTGTCTGCTTTGAATTGTATGTAGTGGGTGCAGTGTGTGTACTACTGACTTCATGGTCCTGCAGCTCTGCATGTATATCAACAATGGTACTGCAAGCAAGTGTTTGAAGTGCATATGCTAATATAAAGTTGCAACTGTGTTGTCAGATGGCTTCGGTGAGGGATGAGTACTGTGATTCATCAACATACAATTTTCAGAAACTTGTTAAATGCTCCTGTCATGGTGGGACTCCATTACATTTAGCATATTGACATTGTGAGGTACTGTATAGGGTGTACTCTTTCCCCTAGCATGATATAATTCCCAATAGCAGGGCTGTAATTTGGAATCAAGGTAACATTGTTGTATTGTGGAAGCTCTCCAAAATGCCACCCTGTTCCTTTTGGAATCTAGTCCTCTTTTACTAAAGGTTAACTTGTGTATGCTTATAAAAACTGCCATTAACCAACATACCCATAACCACCCTTACAGAAATCGTAACCTACACTTAACCCAGAAATTTTCAAGACAAAATCTCCTACCTAACTACATAAAATCATGTATCAAAAATATATGATGATAGCACTTGGAAAATAACTTTCATGTACACAAAAGAATTAAGTACATCAAACCCCAGTTTCCTCAACCCATTATAACAAAGTAAAAAAAAAACAATAGCAGAAAAATGATTATATACTGCTCATGGGGACATTCATTTTTGAAAAAATACAGTCTTTGTGTACTGCACTTTTAGCCTTACAGCAATAATTATAATTCTGTACTAGGAAGAAAACAAATGGTTACTTGTTTGGATATGCACACACTGCTAACTCATTAACTTGCATAAAATCTGTTCATACCTTACTGACAAACTTCTATATTTCTCTTTTCTTTTCTTCCTTTGACATCCTCTTCCCTCTTCTTGACTGGAATGCCAAACTTCCAGTCATGGCATGGTACAAATAGACTCTAACACAAAATCAGAAACTGTCCATTTGTAAAGGAGGTCACAGCAATAACTTCCCTTCCAACTTAATTTTTACTTAGTTGAATGATGACTTCATTCACTCTCTTGGGACCATGGGAGGCTCCATCATGTCCACTTGGTGATAGTTTCTGATTTACCATGCATCTTATTTTGGTTATTGTATGAGTTTTCTTGATTTGCTTCTTTTCTCCTTATGCTCTCAGATATAACTTTCTGTTTGACTTCCCGACTGCATCTTTTCAGCTGTCCTGCGGTCTCCATTTTGTTTTGCTTCACACTGGATCAGTTTCATTCTGCATCAGTGGGCTATGTCCTCCCTTTGAAGGAATCTGCACTAATTTCTTACTACTCTCTAGCATAGTTGGACTGAGATTTGCTTGTTGATCTTCCTCTCCACCCTCACACGTGTGGTTTATCTCTATTTTTGAGTTTTACGGGTGCTAAAGCTCAGTAAATAAAATGTCAGTCACCTCTCATGCTCACCTTCTGATCCATTTACACTTACTGCCTTGTACCTGAGGCAGCCGCCACTGGGCACTGCCACAGATTGATGACATGTAGAACACAATAATCTCTTCTAGGAATCTATGACCCACCCTTCCATGCCAGGTTATTTTAGCAATTACAAGGTGTATCAATCTAGCAGTGGTTCCTATCTGTTTTGAGCTCTATATCGATGGGGAAAACTTTGATCTCTTATGAAAAAAACACTTCTGAGAAATCCTTTGCTACCTTCTTCGAACAGTTAACAGTTGAAACTTATTGCACTGTGCCTACCATATCAACCATTCTTTATTATTTTATTTTTATTTTATTTTACATTTGTTTACCAGGAAAGTCCAACTGGACACAGGTCCATTTTCAGTGGAGGCCCACGGAGAAAAACTCCAGATTAAATACATATATCGATCAGGAAGAAATACACAACACATAGACCATGGATATCAAGAACACATATCAGTCAGAAGATAAATGCTCAGACCATAATATCATATAGTACATAGTAAAACAATATACAGTCCTGACTATAATATTGATGGAATTACTATGGAAATTACACTTAGAAGCGGCTTTAGTCCTGAAATTATACCATTATGTGTCATGTGATCTGCTGTGGGCCTAACCTTCTTAAAACCCTATCTACATGGTCAGGCTGAACACCTTAACCACCTCAATCTTTAATTAATATGTGAATTCAGTCTTGAATAAATTTCAAAATACCTTGTCTTTTTACCCATTCACTGTTGTCAGTGGTCCAGATATTATACCTACAGTATCTGTTTTTCATATCTTGTATTTTTCCGGACATTGATTCTTGCAGCTCTGCCCACTGCTCTTCTCCTCTTGTCTTTTAATAGTATTTTATAATTTTTGTAACCTTATACTGTGCTACCCTATGTTCTTAATTGTGTAATCTTTTGCTTTAACTTGGAAAACTCATGCCACACTGCCTTCAGTTCAGACGTGATAGAGTCCAGCATGGTAAGTATTTGCTCTAATCTCTTATCTAGCACATCTTCTTTAATGAACCTTAGCTGGTGTGCGGGGAGTGCCTTCTGTGTGGAGTCTGCATGTCCTCCCCGTGGTTGGGTGGGCATTCGAAAGACATGCATAAATGGGCGTGCCTTCGCTGAAGGTTGAATGTCGAGCTGGCACCTCGGTGTTCATGAAAATCTACTGCCAATCATTAGCAGACCGGAGTTCCGTTGTGGCAATCCCTAACCGGGAAAAGCCGAAAGACAACAACAACAACTTGTCACCCAAGGCTTGTTAGTTTTAGCAGCATCTTAATGCAGTTTTTGTGTTATCTCATTAAAAATTCACTTCAGAATGCTAATCTTGTTATCCAGAATGCAGAGTTTGTACTTTAAGCTATATTGTCCATTATGGCACCATCTACCCCCCAACAACTGAAAAGGTATTATGGACAAATGGATTTCAACATGGGTTATATGTTTTAGTGTTTAAAGAAGACATACTGTTTCATTTTAGCTTGTAAACTAGTATGTACAGAAGACAAATGGCACACTATGGTATAATATATCTGTATCTAAAAAAAAAAAAAGCTGGAGCCTAGAATGGCAGCCTCAGTTCAGTGCTGTCTAGTATTCTGTTTGTTTTTCTTATTTGTCCTGTTGTTTGGTGTTCAACTGTACTTAAGTATACTTGTGAAGAATTGTTAAATATTCGGCAATTCATTTCATGCAATTTGACACCAGATTTTTCACAATTAAGAAATTTTCTGGAGATCTTAGCTGGAGGAGTGGCAGCTGTCAACAGCAGAGCTAGACGCAGGCATCGCAAAAGGGGGAATTGAGCTGGTGCACTTGTTGAGGCTGAGGCAGAGATGTTTTCGAATGGTAGTCCCATGTTTACATCTTGCAAACCTCCACTCCCTATGCAATAAGATGGAAGCACTGTTACTTCTCAATGAAGCTCACAAGGATTTTTCACTTTCTTCTGTACTGTTTCACAGAAACCTGGCTAAATTAATCCATTCCAGACTCTGCATTACATCTGCCTGGCTTTCAGCTTTACGGAGCAGACAGAGTATTCGAGACATCAGGGAAGAGTAAAGGAGGTGGAATCTGCTTTTATATAAGTGAAGGTTGGTGTAATGATGTCACGGTGTTAAGTAAAATGCAAATGTTTTGGTTAATTGTAGATCTTTTTATTCACCTTGGGAGTTCTCTTCATTTATTCTGGTTAGTGTTTACATTCCACCTCAAGCCTGTGTGAGAGCGGCACTACAAAAACTGTCTGATCGGATAATGTGCTTGGAGCAGAATTATCCAAACTCCCTTCTGATTATTCTGTGGGATTATAAGGCAAATCTCAGCCATGAGCTTCCTAAATTTAAATGGCATATGTGTCCTACCAGAAACAGGACCACACTGGATCATTTTTATACAGTGTTAAAACATGCTTATCATGCTGTCCCCCCCATGCAGCTTTGGGCTTTTCTGACCACTGCCTGATTCATTTGCTTTCTATCTATAAGAGCAAGTTAAAATCCGTTAAACCTGTGATCAATACAGTGAGAAGGTGTACTACTGAGGTAAAGGTGAAGTGCAAGCCTGCTTTCATTGTACAGATTGGAGTGTCTTTGCAGATTCTGCTGCTAACTTGCATGAACTGGCAAACACAGTAACATCTTATGTTAGCTTCTGTGAAGATATGTGTGTCTCCACTAAGACATGGTTAAAATTTAACAACAGCAAACCCTGCTTTACTGCTAAACTTAAGCAGCTTCGTTAAGCCAAAGAAGATACCTATAGAACTGGGGACAGAACACTTTTTAAACAGGCAAGGAATACACTGACAAAAGAAATCAAAGGGGCTAAAAAGAACTATTCAGAAAAGCTGAAAAAGCATTTTTTAGCCAATGATCCTGCATCAGTTTGGAAAGGTCTACAAAACATTACAAACTATAGGAAACCATCCCCCTACACTGCAACTAATTACCAGCTGGCTGACGACTTGAATGCTTTTTACTGCAGGTTTGATAAGCCTGAAGCTACAAATGACACTGTTACCAGCTCTGTCAGTGTTTAGACATATAACTCTTTCTTCCACACATTCTCACATTCAGCCTGCATTAATTATCTCTGAGGAGGATGTGTATAATTTTTTAGAAGACAGCAAATTAAGAAAGCAGCTGGTCCAGATGGGGTTTCACCCTCCTGTTTAAAAACCTGTGCTGATCAACTGGCTCCTGTTTTTACTCAGATGTGTAATAAATCATTAGAGCTGTGTGAAGTTCCCTTATGTTTCAAACAAGCCAAAATCATTCCAGTGCCTAAAAAGTACACTGTAACAGGGTTGAATGACTACGGGCCTGCTGCTTTGACATTGGTAGTCATGAAGACTTTTGAGAGGCTAGTGTTAGCTCACTTAAATGATATTACAGCTCCCTCATTGAATCCCTCTTCAGTTTGCTTATCAAGAGAACTGGTCAGTTGATGATGCAGTTAACATGGGCCTGCACTATATCTTGCAACATCTTGACAACCCAGGGACATATGCAAGGATTCTGTTTGTGGACTTCAGCTCTGCATTTAATACAATAATTCCAAAACTTCCTTCACTTGAAACTCCCAGCTTTCTGTTCCTGTTTCCACCTGTCAATGGATTACCCAGTTTTCTAACCAATAGGAAACAGCAGGTGAAACTGGGGAAACTTACATCTAGCTACCGAACAATCACTACAGATGCCCCCCAGGAATTTGTGCTCTCCCCACTGCTGTTCTCTCTGTACACTGACTGCACCTCTAAGGACCCCTTTGTCAAACATTAAATACACAGTCGATACAGCTATCATCGGGCTCATCAGGAATGGTGATGAGTCTGCATACAGATGAGAGGTTGAGCAGCTGGCCCTTTGGCGTAGTCAGAATAATCTGGACCTGAACACTCTTAAAACTGTGGAGATGATAGTGGACTTTAGGAGTGGTACTATAATATTATCCCCCCTGTTTTTATACAATACTGCTGTCAGTTGTGAAATCCTTCAAGTTTTTGGGATCTACAATCTCCTGGGACTTGAAGTGGGAGATCAGTGTAGGGTCCATCATAAAAAAGGCACAACAGCGAATGTACTTTCTGTGACAGCTGAGGAAGTTCAACCTCCCACAGGAACTGTTGATTCAGTTCTATATAGCAGTCATTGAATCTGTTCTCAGCTCATCCATAACAGTGTTTTGGATCTCTGTCTAATTATGACAAAAATAGGTTACATCGAATAGTCAGGTCTGCTGAAAATATAATTGGTGCTAGTTTGCCCTCCTTACGGGACATGTACTATTCTAGAGTCGTGAAAAGGGCAGGGAAAAATATTATAAACCCTTCACATCCAGGCCACCATATTTTTGAACTATTACCATCAGCTAGGTGCTATAGGTTAATACACACCAAAACAAGCAGATATAATAACATTTTTTTCTGCAGGCCATCAAGTTCATAAACAGTTAACTCAGCTTATTAGGCTGGGGTATTTTTTTCCCAAGCCTTCAAGGATTCTGCATTGTTGTTTAAATATCGTTAATACTTGTTTTTTTTTTCAGAGTTTATTTCATTATTTCTTGCACTGAGTTGCACTTTGCACCTTGTATGTATATGTATATGTGTATATTTACTTTTTTGTCGTGTTCTTAATAGTTGTATGTGTGTCGTTTATGTAATTCATATGTGCAGAGTCACTAAAACCAGAGTCAAATTCCTTGTAAGCATGCATACCTGGCCAATAAATATGATTCTGATTCTGGTCTATATCTATATCTATGTCTATGTCTATATCAAAAATCCATCTATCTCTCTCTCTGGTTGTATATTGTGTGTGTAATACAGGCAAATGCTTAGTTGAAGGAGATGGGAACATGGGGCTACTATTTCAAGAGGTGGTGGACATTTCTGGTAAGCACTCTCTGGGGTAACATGGCTGTCATGTGCATTCTAAAGGCTTTCTAGATTTTTGCCACCATCTCCCATGTTATCTCCTGAGACACAGCTCAAAGGCTTCCCCAGAATACATTCTAGACCATCTGCCACATCTTCTGTTCGACATTGCCAGCATCTCTCTAAGTAGTTGGCAAAATCATCACCACCTCCGACTCCAGTGACTGGGATACATCCTTTGCTGGTTTTCACTGTCACTCTCCATGGTACTTATCAGCTGCCTGCATTGTCCCATATAAATTCCCTTGGCATTACACATGACTTAGCAGTTGATAGAGTGGTAGTTCTTTCTGTTAATGTAGAGCCTATCCTGTTCCCCGGGTGGCTCCTTAATTTCTACATGTGTGCAATCTATGGCATCCAGTACTTCAGGGTAGTGTGCTACATGGTAGAACTCCTACATATTCCTGGCCCTCTCCTCAGAACTAGGGGGAAGATATATGTGGTCACTGGCATGTTGGAGCATAGCATTCAGGAAATGATGGAGGATCCTGGAAGCTGATGCCTGTGACACCCCCAACATGTCCTCTGTTGGTCTCTGAAAGGTACCTGTAGCTAAGATTCTAAGGGTTACACATACTTTTGCCTCCACTGGAATGGATTCCCCTTGGTTGGCTCCGGCTCTGAGTTGAGGACAGCAGAGGTCGCAGGGTTACTCTAGTGTGTCCCTGTCCACCCTGCACTGCTCCACAATTTCCCCATCATATAGGTTGTGATAGTTAAACAGGTCCTGAAAACTCTTCTCCTTCTCAGGCTAGGCCTATTAGCAGCAACAACAGCATTGGCTTCATCCTGTAGCACATACAAATGAATTAAAGCAGCAGCAGCCCCTAACATTCTGTCTCTGTAGACTCCTTTCCATGCCTGTATTCCAAATGTTTTGGAATCTGTTGGAAAAAACAGAATGGAGTCTACACGGATGCTTTATAGCTTGTTGAATAGCTAAACTGTGTTGGATTGGTCAATTAGCATGCAGATTAGCTGCTTATGCTGTAATTAGCATGCCATGGTATTTACCTTGTTTGCACAGTGGTGCATACCTCTAAATGCTGCATACTGAATCTAACGGTTTCCATTCCCATGCGCAGTTCACAATGCAATGTGCACACAGTGAAAACTGACCATGTAGGCTTTATTGAATCCCCCGATAATGTAATTATGGCACCCATGCTAGATATGAGGACAAAACATCTTAACAGCAGGTGATCAAGAAATCACATTCACCAACACAAGGCACCAGACTAATATGCCATTGTAAAATAAACATTGCAACCTGCATGAAAGTCCTTAGCTATTTTTCCATCCAGATATAAATATGTATAAATATATGGATCCCTATCACATGGTCGACAGGCCATATGATCGACTTTCATTTGGTCGACAGTTCATACCGATGGTATCCATCCAGCTCACCATTCTTACCCCTACAGACCTTAAATCCTAATGCAACAAGCCAGTGTAGTGGCCCCAATCACAGTCATGTAGTTGCATCCCAATTTCAATGCAGGATAGATTTAGATTACTCATCACCACAAGATCTGTTTTTTTTAGCTCCAGAGTAGCCTCGAGTCACAGTCATGTAGTAGCATCCCATAATTAATGTAGGAAGAAGTTAGACAATTTATCTCCACAAGATCCTTTTGTTAACTGCTTTTGACTTGCATTAACCACCCAGTGTATGTGGACAGCTTTGTGCACATGATGGTGACTGTTACGCACTTCTCCCTTCATTTAGCCAGTTCAAGTGTTTCAGATCTCCGTAACACCCCTAGCATGTCTTTCCTAGTTTTTGCTTTCAATTACTTTCATTTTCCCACCTAAAATGCTTTGTTAACTGAAGTTTTAGCCTTTTGTTCTACCAGCACGTAGTACATGGTTTTACTTTCTTATTCCCTCCTATAATGCCTTGAGTGTTCTCACGGCATCTTTTCCTCTCTAGCTACTCTTCCCTTCCAGCCTCCAGACTTGGTAATGTACAAGTGCCGTTTGTAATTATTGTACGTTGGTTTTGCTCATTTCTTGCAATGACAAAAGAAAAACAAAAAACAAAAGATACCGTAAGTTAATCTGTTGTCTAATCTGGGGATGTTTGGACATTTTTGGGAACCAATACAATAGCATTGTAACATTAATGAAACTCCAAAGTTACAAAGTTACAGTGTTCCGCAGATAACAGGCTTTTTAGAATGGTCCATGCATGCTACTCTCAGGGCCTGATGTAATTCTTTATGTGATTTGCAAGAGACTGCCTCACCATTCAGACATGAATGTCCCTAATGTTATATTATTACTGTGCAGTACAATCCTAATTTGCATTTCTCTATTTCCTTATGCTCTAACTTCTTAGTGCCCAGGCCTCCATGTGTAACATATATAGGCATGTGCTGGCTGTGATACATCCAAATGTCTGGTTGTTAGCCGTTTAAGTATTACACACTGTAACCTAATTACCTTTTAATGGACTGCTAATGTTAACATTCCGTCAGTTTACTGAAAGCTAGTTTAGAATACAGACTGCATTTTCCAATTGCTGTGCCTGTTTCTACACAAATGTTATTACTCAGGCATTAGCATACATTTCTGATGTAAATTTACCTACCCAGTTATATTGCACAATTGAATATTTACTTAGGATATAATATACTATCTGAAAATTGCTTAAAACATTATGTAAACTTCATTTTCAACTTTCTTTATTTGCACTGCTTTTTAACTGTATGCATACAACTATTCACTCTCTACAGTCGCTCACAGTTGCTATTTTTACTAGATATTACTTTAAGTGCTTATACTGAATGTATTTTTAATACTGTTTCACTGCATTTTGTTGCTGTTTGCTGTTTCCGCAACTGTCTCCTGCCCTGGTTTCTAATCCCCAGACTTTATTCTCCCTTTTTACCCACTATCCTATTTAACCATAAGCCCTCCTAACCTCCTAGCAATAAAGGTTCTGTCATGAGTACTATAAGCATGACGAACCTTCCTGCAATAAAGGTTTTCACAAGAATACTAGGTTTTAAATCTTTTACACATTCAGGCACTCAAATTCATCTCGTACCCCATTCAAGCACTCAACCTCATCGCTCATCCTGTCCCTCTACACAATTCTATCGAGCCTGCATTACTGACAGTCTCCCTTATTCTAACCTCTTTTCTCTTTCCCCCTTTTTTTTCCTAGGATACTCGGCCTAGTCAACCCAACCTACAGAACAACACCTCTACTGAAGCACAATTTAAGCTCCATTTTTTCCATCAATACAGAATCTGCAGTTTAAGTCAAATATTTGTATTTTAAAGTATGATTAACCTATTATTATAATCCCATTTTATAACTGCTTGTGTGAGACTACTTGCACATCATGGTGCTGATCTCCTACTCTACTCCCCACCCCATTCTACTGTCCCCACTTAGCTGCTGTTCCACACCATGTACTTACCTACTGCCATTCTCTCCTTCTGTTGTTGTTCGTGTCCTTGTTCCTAACAGTAGCTAGCCCCACTTTCCACTGCATCCTATTTTTCCCAGCAACAGAGATTTACCTGATACCCCTTCCCCTTATAAACTTACTACAGGACACCGATTCCTTCTGCTTTCTTTGAACCCATGTTTTCAATACCCAGTACTTACAGTCTATTAGATTCTCAAATTCAGGTCTAGCCCCCATCCGTTCACCCTCACTCCGCTCAGGCTCACTCCGCTCTCCTACTCTACTCCCATTCCCACACACTCCCACCTCAATTACATTTGTACTTACCTAAACTCCAGCCCTTCAAAATTGCATCCAATCACACTCACCTTCAAGTCAATCTCTAATAAGACCACACCTCCTCTACCAACCAACTCTAGGAGACCAACTCTAATTAATCTATTATTCTGTCATTTCTCCACACCCTGGAGCTATCCTACTAGCACAATCTGCCTCTTAACACCAATGCCAGCCCTCTCTAACAATGTTCTACTATCATCTAAAATGTCTCTCATTACTAATACACTACTCCTCTCTCTCTCTCTCTCTCTCTCCCTATATTTCTGTCTCTTGCTGCACCTAACATTACTCATAACAATACACCTACCTTACAAACCTACATCTATAATGTCTACAAAACTCCAGCCTTTTACGAGGTACTCTGAGATATCCTCCAGTCTGTATGCTATAAACACACTTTTACACACTAAACTAAAACTCATTCCTCTACAAATACACCAGCAACCACTTACCTTTGAATTACCAACATAGATCTAAAAGAAAGCAGTTACCTATTATTTACATTCACAAATGTTCTAACTTACCCTAATGTGGAGATATCCACCCCGGCCCAGGACACACTTCCTCCTATTTCACCCTCCTAACTAATACAAATCACTAAATGTTAACAACTCTCAACCTTCAAAGTGTTAGAAATAAAATCCTAGAATTCCATGCCTGGATATCTTACAACAAACCAGATATAATAGCTGCCACAGAAACCTGGCTAAAATCCTACATAAAAGACTCTGAATTCCTCCCCCCATGTGTTGCTTGCTTAAGAACAGACAGGCCTGATAAGAAAAGGTGGAGGAGTTGCACTACTCTTTCCAAATGCCTTCACTATTGTCCGCTATACTGACTTCATTCCACAATTTTCTACTCCTGAAATTTTAACATCATTCCTAAAAATGAACAACTGTAAGAATCTCTGCATTATAGCCCTATAGATCCCCGCAGGTAATAACATTTGCCTGTCAGAAGAAATTCTCACATGGGCATCAAATAATATAAAAAATGAAACAATTATCCTGGGTGATGTAAACATTAATTGGCTAGAACTCTCCCACCACTCTCTTTCATCCAATATTAACCTGTTTAACTTTATTCACTTAATTACTAACACAACTAGACCAAAAAAAAAAAACAAAGATAGCAGTTCCATCCTTCACTGGATTCTGCTCTCTGACCTGAATAAAATCTCATCCGCAGGCACGCTACCTTACAATATCAGTGACCACCTGCCTGCCTATATTCTACATAAGAGCACTTCATCACTAAATAAAAACCCATATAAACAAACTAGAATTCTCACCAATTTCAACCCAACTATCCTTAATGAAGCTTTGAAAAACATCAACTGGAATATACTAAAATTTCTCTGCTTTGATGAAGCCATCAGGTTCTTCAAAGCAACATTTTTCAAGACCCTAAACAAACTAGCCCCACTCTGACAAAAAAGAGTAAAAACAAACCATGCTACCTGGATCACTAGAGCCACCAAGCAACTCATGGCTGCTAGGGACAACTCATGGAAACTATGGTAAAAAATAATAATAAAAAAAAATCTGATCTATTACAATTCAGGCAACTCTGTAATTAGGTAAAGTGTCTAATCATTAAAGACAAAAAAGAACACTACCTAAGTCTTCAAAATAAACATAAAGAAAACCTAAAAAAATTCTGGAACTCCATCTCATCTCTGCTAAACCCTGGTTCAAAGAACAACCCCTGTCCAAATCCAGACAAATCACCTATCAAAATAGCCACCCTCTTCAACTCGTATTTTATCAACACCATATCTCATCCCACTGCTACCTTTCCACAAACCAGCTTTAATACTAACTCTGTACCTCCAAAGCAATCTTCACAAAACTCCACTTTTCACCCTCTACCTAACTTATCTTTATCCCCCAAACCTACTGCTACTATAATAAATCTGCTTGTCAAGCTCAAACCTGGCACCAACACTCCTGATAACCTACCCCCTGAATACGTCAAATGTCAGCTAAAGCCATTGCTTACCCTATCAACATACTTAACAGATCTATCCAAAAGTTTTACATACCCACCATTTGGAAAAAAATGCATATATTCTCCCCTTTCACAAAGGTGGCAATAGCACAGACATTTTATTTCCAATTTTCAGTTCATTGCTATTCTTTCCCCTGTCTCTAAGATCTTGGTAAAATGTATTCACATTCAGCTTCTAAACTATCTACTTCATAACCAGTCATTTCCCCTACTCAACATAGGTTCATTCCAAGCTGCAGTACTACAACAGCTCTTATATCCTTCATGGATACAGTTAACTGAGCTTGAGATGGAGGAAAACTTGTATCCTCACTCTTTCTTAACCTTTCTAAGGCCTTCGATACAGTCTCCCACCCTCTACTTCTTACAAAACTTTCTACACTAGGCATCTCACCCAACCCTAAATTGGTTCTTTAATCACCTCACAAATAGACAAAAATCTACCAAATGGCAACACTCTTTCTCTCCATTCCTTGACACATCCACAGGTGTTCCCCAAGGCTTCAAACTAGGGCCGCTTCTTTTCAACATTTTCATCAATAAATTTCACTCCACTCTTAGTCAAGGTTCTATAATAAAATATGCAGACAACTCAACCATCATCTATCTGTTCTACCAACTCCACATCTGAACTTTAGCAAATTACCCAAAATGCCCTTACATCTACCAAAACCTGGATGACCAACAACCATCTTGCCTTAAACCCTAACAAAACCAAACTCATATTTATGCCTAAGAAAAATCACTCTCCTAAACAAAACTGAATTCACTACACATTCTCAAAACAAAACTATTATTGAGGTTGTGTTCCATACAAAACTACTAGGTATTATCTTAGGTGAAAACCTAACATCTGTCCTGCATGTGCACAATGGTATAAAAAAAAAATCAAAAATTGGGTCTCCTCTATAGACATAAAGACTTCATTAACCACTCTACAAAACAAACCCTAGCCTAACCATTCTTCTGCCTTCTCTCATATATGGTACTCTCCTTACCAACATTCAGTCCCCTCTGAAAACCAAGCTTGAGACATGCTACAATAAAAGTGAAAAGTTTGCAGCTAATGCAAAATACTTCTCCCATCACTGCTCCTCCTTGCATATACTGAATTGGCATAAACTCCCACATTACCTCACATACTTACAATTAACTACAGCATGCAAAATTATCTTTAAACCATCAGACTGCCCAGCCCTTTCTTCTATACTTACTCACTACTACCCAATCAGACCTCTTAGATCCAAGAACCAACTTCACCTGAAAGTAGAAAACAACAAACCTTCCAGTTGGCCAAATGATCTACACTTTCTTTATTGCCAAATAGTGGAATGCCCTCCTATTACAATTAAGGACCACCAGTAATGCCTCTTCTTTCAAAAGTTCTTTGGCACTGCACATGTTCCAGTCTTGCACATCACAAATCCTGAGTTCCCCAGTTTCACCACCACTACAACCTCTGCTGACCTATTCCTCTCTATTTAAACTTCACTACTTATTAGTTTGATTATTATTAAAATATCATCTACATCTACTATATTAAATACCTACTTGATAACATTATTGATTTTATGTGCTTGACATGCATGCCTGAGCTGTATTTCTGACTTGATATAATTTACATGTACTCTTATGCTTTATTTTCATGTTACATCTTGCAAAACATATCTTTACAAGTTAATATCCTTACTAAATTTTTAGAAGCTAAGTTTATTAGCATGTTTTCTTAGTATAATTGGCTGTGAATTCTTACATGTATTCAACTTTATGTCTTATATTGTACTGTAAATAATGTAGATGTTAATGTGAGTTTTTTTTTAACCTATGTTTAATCAACTGTGACTGTTTCTCTTCTATTGTATGTACTTGTTGATCTGGAGCTTTTCTCCCCGGGTCTGCACTGAAAATGGGCTCACTTCAGCCCAGTGGACATCCCAGTAACCAAATACAAATAAATAAAATAAATAAATATGTGTGATGTAAGTGGAGATGTATGAAGCGCAGTGTGACACAGTATTGCTTGATATTAATCATGCATCATGATTCTTCTTATGATACTGCATTCTGACTGTATGCTCATCACAGCTCAAATTCTAGACAAGACATTGTCATGTTGCCTGTACTACCATGTATTTGCCCATTACAGTCTGAAGGGGTGTTGTGCAAAAGCCACTTGCTCATATTCCTCCTCACTATTGTCAGCAGATGATGGCTCTGTGCTTTATATGGGAGGGGTGCATAGATGTTGTCCTACTCTACCCACACATGGGTCTGGCCTGCCTGTTTACTCAAGCTCATATTATGTAGCAAGGTACATGCTAGAAAAAGCCTATAGGCTGTGTCAGGGTCATAATGCAGTGTTTCGTAGATATGTCAAATCAGCAAAAGCAGACCATGAGCTGTCCAAATCTGCACTCAGTGACATTGCTATATATTTCTGCCTGTGCTGTGTTGCATTGGAGTTTGGTGGTGCTTTGCTTTTATATGGGATCATTACTCAGGATTCTAGCAGATATCAAACTTCTCCTGCAACACAGTAATGCCATATGTAGTGGTTTGCTAAATGTTCATGCACAATATATGTAAATTCATACATTTAATTTAGATACAGTATCTTCAGATACCAACTAGATGGCCCTGTGGAATGTTGCCTTGCAGGAAGTGGTGATATATCTGAGATTTTTGCTGTACATGTGAATCTTGAGGACTGCCTGGGTGCTGTGTGGATACATTAGTGTTGATTCCATGGGCATCACATTACCTGAGAGTTCATGGTATGGTAGCCTTTCCTGTCTTTATACCTCTAGGACTGCATGCCAGATCAGGCCTTTATTTCTACATGTGTACAATTTCTGGCATGCAGTACCTCAGCAAGGTGAAGGATGTCATACAAGTCACAAAAAGTGATAGTTGCCTTCACTGGTGTGCTAGGCAACCAGTTGTGCCCAAAGATATACAGAAGCTTACCACTGAAAAACATTTTCAGCATTCCAGTGTTAGAGGCCTGCATAATACCCAGTGTGTCCTGTGTTAGTTTCTGCAGCAAGGCTATTGTTTGCTATATATACCTTGGTCTCCACAGAGGTTGGAAAGCCACACATTCCTGTACATTCTGCATGTGGACAATGCATGACAATCAAGCTTATAGGTTCATAGTATCACGTTAGGAAATTGATCCAGTAGACCATTAAGAGCCTTTCCATTGTTTTTTGGATATGTAATACCTCAAGCAGGATCACTTCATTCATAGACTTAAAGGCCAAGCAGAGGTCCACATGTAGGAATCTTTAAGAGAGTTTCCTGAGATTTTTATGTTGAAATTATTTTTTTCACGCTGGGCAATATGCCTGAATAGATACATGCCAAAGGAGGCATTATACTTAATTATGGGTTAGAGGTCAGGTTAGTGAAGACTGTATAGATAAAATAACTTACTTATACCCAAGTCCAGAGGATATAACTTTAGTAATTAGTTGTAATAAACAGAAAGGTTTCCTAATGATAACTGATACACAGAGGTCAAATGAGAGCTCATTGTTCACAAATGTGCCCAGGTCTCTGATATCAGTATCAACCTTGAGGGATATTATTAATGTAGTTTGCACAGGGGTGTTGTTGTTCCCTAACAAAAGTGTCCTATAGTGCATTATTTTGTACAGAGCTTTACACCACAGCCTTTATATCAGGAATTAGCTTGGTTTACATCCCTCAGGATATAGGTATCAACCTTGGAGTTTATAACAAGAATGAGTTTGCAAGCATTAGAAAACCCTTGATGTCAGTCTGGACTCAAAGTCTCAAAGAAGCAAATGCCAAAGAGGAATTACCACATCATGGAATCCTGTATACCACTGGTAAGAAGCCTTTTAGAAGAAAGTGTGCCACCAACCCTCACTATGGGTTCTGTCATTGAGCCGGTTGGCAATCCAGTGGATTACACAAAGATTTGTATTTAAGTGAGCAAGCCTATTTGTTATTTCTGAGTGTGGGATAGTGTCACAGATCTTTACTAGAGTGAGGCAGACATTAGGCACTGACTAATCATTATCCACTAATTCAGTTTATCTTCTCTAAAAAGTGCACCACGTTCAGATGAGAGAACTTGGCTGGATTTGTTAGGATGAAGGGATCACAGGCTACCTTTATCATCAATTATAATAGACTGAATTACTTTATGAATATTATTGGTAAGTCTAAAACATCTGTAATTTCCTAGATCAGTGGTAGGACCAGATTTGTGTATTGTACTTCTACGGCTGTTATACAGGCATGTATTTAGTGGAGAGGCTGAGAAAAATAAATAAATAAAGAAATAAGTGAAGGAGATCAGTTAGGCTGTGTTTAATGCTGACAAAGACAATTTGGTGTGTTTTCAAGTCCCATAGAGGTAGTGTTTTTGATTTTGGAGAAAGTGTTTAGGACCTGTTCCAATGTAAATTTGAGGGACAGCAGAGACAAGTTTGAAATAAGCAAATGCATCTTTGAGTGGACTTGCAATGCTATCTGCAACTTTGAAAACAAATTTGTGAAGCACAAAAGGGCAAAAGCGCAAGCTTTAAGTGTTTTATTATTTTTGTAAAGGGACAAGCTCCCATGTACCTCCAATGTAAAACTGGGGGTTCCAGAATTTATATACCCCAAATAGGCAGACATACAATCTTGAAGAAGGAAAAAATCTCTTAAAACAAAGGAATCATTGGTGGTGCACACACAAAGACAGTGATTGCAATGAAAAACAGACATCAGCATTTTGATCAATGGCTTCTTGTGATCTGGGTACCTGACACTCAGGGAATAGGAACTAAAAGACTGTAGAGAAGTCTCTGAAAAGGAAGTACCATTAGAAAGCATATCTGTGCAGAACTGAATACTATTTTTAGAAATTTCTAGTACAGTTAAAGAAAGTCTTAAGATTGTACTTGGAGAAGGCATAAGCATAGCAAGAGAGCCGTGCCACTGACCTATGGGATTTGTAGCTGTGACACTGCCAGCCCAGCTATCTGAAATTTTGTAAATTATTCTATGTCATTTGTGAATATTGATATGAATTATACAGAACTGTATGTTATGTACTGAGCTTCAAGGATGTGTCCACAGTGTACCCTGCTGGAACATAGAAGATTAACCTGAAAAACTTAAGAATAGTTGACATTGTTGCTTTATAGCTGGGCCATAAACAAAAGATGTTCTCTCTCTCAGTTTCAGTTTAGTAGCAGGCACAATGTTTAGAGCTAAAATTTTTTTATATCACCTTGGAGAGAAGTAATTACTAGGTTTAAAATGTAAAAAGTGTTTTATTGTTTTATGACTTCCAAGATCTGCAAAGATCTGAGAGATACATATTTCTCACAAAGAAATGTTAAATTCTGTTAAGTTTCTGTATAGCCTGGGAACTGAAGTCAGGTGACAGAGTGATGTCATCCAAGCTGACCCAGCAGTAATGCTTGATATTAATTTAAGAACTATTTCAGAGAGAGACTGTGCATTTTGTATATTGTCTTGGACCTAGCAAGAACATCGACTCATCATCATCTGCACCTGCCTGCAGTAAGTAAGATTTAGGGCATAGTATCTCATTTAGATATAGATAGGAATATAGTAAAGATTAGTTTAAATATTTTCTGTATTTATTTGAGATTGTCCTGCAATGTTGTTTTTAAAAATATTTCCTGAGATTTTTTTTATTATTTATTATTAAATATATTTAAACGTATCTTTGTGGCTAATATTTGTGAGACATATTTAAGCTCTTAGCGTACTTGCATATGTATTTGGTGACACTGTACAGGCCACTCCTAATAGCCTGGCACTTGGTCAAGACTACCATTTGGATAATAGTAACATTGCACAGTAGGAATGGACACCCTTTATTAAGGGCCTTGAAAGTAGCTGATAAGAGTGGTTGGTGGCAGTGATAACTACCTTTTAGTTTGGGCAGAAGGGGGCATAGCTAGTAAACCTGTGCCAGCCTATCCCAGTAGTGTGTGTGTGTGTGTGTGTGTTTGTATATAAATCAAATCTCAAAGTGTGTGTGTGTGTGTGTGTGTGTGTGTGTGTGTGTGTGTGTGTGTGTGTGTGTGTGTGTGTCAGTTACTTGGGCAGGGGCACGAAGCACTGTTTGGACAGAAAGGGTGCTGGAGGTTTTGGCTTGGCCACTCAGCTGAGATCTCAACCCTATAACTGTTTCATTGGGGAGTCTTATTGGGGATCTGGAGAAAGAGGGGAAAACCAGCCCCAGACTGACTGTGATCTCTGTGTGCTCTTAAGGGAAATTGTACTTTTACTGTGTGTACTTGTCATCCTTCCAGTGTGTACACCCCCCACTGTTGCCAGTGATGAGGATTGAGGCTCCTTGATTACTGGGCCAGTGCAGGGGAGACACAATCATTTTTTTTGTATTTACATTCTGAACTGAAACACTTTAGTGCTCCATGTATGACAAAAACTATAGCAAACCAATTGCTACAAATGTACCAAACAGGATGGAATAGTTTGAATTATGTGTTCCTTGGTTAGTATGTGATAGTCACTGAAAATGTTCCTTTCCTGTGTAGTTAATTAAATTTAACATAGTAAGGTAATGATAGCAATGTATTGAAGAAAAGAACCATTAAACATATTACAGGATTGGCTTTTACAAGATTCCATTAAAGTGCTTTTGCAATACAATATAAATTTGAATTTTAGACCATGGGAAAGTTGAAAAACTTAGCAATCTAAGAAGTTATATGCTAAGATGACAGAAATATCACTGTTTATATGGGTTTTCCTTATATTACTGGCTAAAAGGCTGTGTCCTCAAAAAATCCTTTATGATTTCAAAAAGATAAAATTAGATCTTTGATTTTTAAAATATTTAGCAGGATGATTAATTTTCTGATGTTGTTGCCTGTATACTTTGGATGAGAATGCATAATCTTACTTTCTGTATTGGTAGGATACCTCCACAGGCATAATAGTGGGAGTTCTATAGATGTTTGTGTTATAACAATGACTAGATGAGTATTATATGCTTTTAGCAGGATAGGTGCCACACTTGTTGGTTTCATAATAGTGATTGACACTATCAGATGTGATCATTAATGTGTGAAAACCAAAGTTTATACCTTATGTTTGAGGTTGTGGTATTTTGGGATTTCTCCTTTCCATGACAGGCAGTGATCTCAATGCTGGTATTTATAAGTAGTGAAGTAGTGAATGTGTCAAGGGTGAAAAAGCTTTAGTTATTAATTTAAGTGTAATTGTTGCTCATACTTGAGTGTCTGTGTCATTTTGTAATTATAGTTATTGAGGGAGTCGATCACAGAACAGATATACGAAAACTAGATATAGAGTGAGACTGTGTATTGTGACAGGCATGACATGGAGATTCACCACCATCTCCTGTATGGTATGGTACTTATGCTGGCGGTGGTCTGCAGATAAATCTAAATGTTATACAGCCTTTTACAGAAATATATCTTCCTGAAAGAGATCTTGTACTGGTGAGTGTGGTGATTATCAATGATAACAGCAATGTAATGTGTGTCAGGAATAGTCATGGGTGAATATTGAGCTTTACCTCATTTACCTGCAGATATTACTTACAGAATAGAAACAGGGGCTTATATGAAATGTTGCAACCATGTGATAATGCCGTACTGCACTCATGCACTGAATTCTGTTCCGTGCTATTCTCTGTCTGCAACGGCAGTTGCAGCTCCCTGATTTGGTTGTTTTGCAGCATTTGGAGTTGATATGAACAAACTGCACATCTGTGGTGTTGAGGTCACAGTTTGATTATTAGTGTGAGTGTTGTACTGCAAATGTTGCAAAGTAAAACACTGTGCCATTCCTGTCCTGCTCTGCTAATTGTGACCATATTTTACTGTACTTCTCAGACTAATAGCTTAATGAAGCAAACTCCACAATAATGACTGTGTGGTGGCACTATGTCATTCAGCAGCATGATATGTAATGCACCTTTTAGTGTATAATAACAAAGTATGTGTTATTGATTTCTTTCTGTGTGTACTGAATTTTTGCTATTCTGCATTATGTTTTTACATGACCATGCATCTAGCTTTTGAGCTCAGATTGTGAGGCAAGTGGTGAATATTTTAGACTGTCCAGAGCCAAATGTGGAAAACCCCACACCACAGTGGATGTATGAAGGCCGTCATGTACAATGCTTATGACTCAGACTAGGTGTCATGCATGATACAAGTCCAGGCTGTACTTAGAACTGTTGACTCAATTTGTTTGGATTTAGCACATGGATGACACAAAACAGTCAAATCCAACTGCATCCTTTAGGTCCTAGAGGTATGCACCCCCCAACAGAATATGTCTAGTTTCTGCATCATATGAAATGCAGGGACAAGTCTCTGACTATGATGCATAGATTTTGACTCATTTTATAGACTGTTTAGTTAGGGGGTCAATGAGTTGGAGTAGTACTGTTTACCTTGGGTGGGTCAGACATGTCGTATGAGACCCAGCTTTGACCAGAGCTGACACACTGGCTACTTTAGTGTGTGACCCACTAGTGGAAGTCTTTACTTATTCGTTATTATGTGTTGTTATACTGACCATGTGTACCTGAACAGGCATTGCAAGCATATCACTGAGTTTCTTACCTACATGGTAGCCATAAGTTTTGGAGAGCCTATGTTAGGCCAGTATGTTTTGAATTTAACTAGAAATTTTCTTATGTACATTGTGTAACCACATATTTTATAATGTTACCTCTGTTGGATGCTACTATTGTGGCTATATATGTGAAACATTGTTTGTGTACATGCGTAGCTTGTGACAGGTGGTGTCCCTTAGGGCTCAGTCCTGGTGCCTCTCCATTTTGATATTTACTTCTCAGATTTCTAAGGAAAGATCCAAAACCTTTGGCTAACAAAGGTTGCAGGAAATTTCAAACTAGGAGCTGTTGTATTGACATCCCAACTCTCTTTAATGAACTCTTCTAAGTAATCTTTAGGTATACCAAACATGAGTTCAAACTGAATTAAAAAAAAAAGAACAATATCATCAGTTTTAGTAGACAGCCCTGCCCTCATCACATTATCTAGACAACAGACCTCTACAAAACCAAAATATAGCTAGAAAACCTACATATTTGTGGTGATTGCTTCCTCTATCTTCACCATCATTGGAGAGGGTCAGGAAATCCTTTTATTTAGCCCAACTAATTGGCAAAAGGAATATAATCAGGATCTAAAGCAGTACACTTTCCCTTACACTCAGCATTGATCAATCACTTATTGAGTACAATGTCCCCTTTAGGATATATTTCACTAAACATATAAACAAATTATAAAGATCACAAGGACGTGGCTTGTATGGCAGGCTGAACGCAGCTGAATTCTTAAGCTTTGCAATGCTTAACTTCTTCTGACAGGATGTCTTATCTAATATCACTAATAACTACTTGAATCCAACAAATCTAGAGTCTGGAAGTCACAAGCTACATGTTGGTGTAATTTGTTGTAGCAAAAACCTTAATATTTTCCTGTCAAATTCTTCAGAAGAAGGGATACTGAAACTACATCCTTAAAGGAAGATGAGCAACTCCAAGTTTTCCCAACAAGATATCTCAATAGAGAAAAAAACACAGGCAATTCTTACCACTGTAGAAGATCTGGTGCTATAATAGACAAAATGAACCTAAAATGTAATAATATAAAGGAAGATACTACCAAACAGACTTATTGAATGATGCCCTCAAACAACAAACTGTCCAGATTGTTGCACTTGAAGACTGTAACAAATATAGACTGCAGGTTAACAGAAGGAACAAAAACATAGACTTTCTTTGGGAAAATACCAGACTTACTGAGAAGATTGATTATATAGAAAACAGAGCCAGGAGAAATAATATAAGAAATTATGGCATCCCAGAACAGGTAGAGGGGGACGATATGATACATTTCCTGACTTCTTGTATACCCAAAACTTTAAACCTGCTGGAAGCATTATCCTTAATGCTTGAGAGAGCACACAGATCATTAACTACAATCCCTTCAACCAGTAAATACATCTGTCCTGGATCTATTATTATAAAATTCATCTCTACTCAAGACAAGGACCTTGTTTTAACAACTGCCTGGTGTCTTGCTTCCCTGAAAATAGGAGACCAAATCATCAGATTTGATAATAACTTCTCATCCTTTGCAGTATGCAAAAGTGAAGCATGTGTCCCATTAATTAAATCATTGAAGAAGGAGGGGATTAAAGCACAACTGACTTTTCCTGCAAGAATAAGACCATGTCTACCAGAAAGAAAGAAAACTTTTGACACCCTTGAAGAACCTTCCACATTTGTCCACAAAAGAATCTTTTAAGTCAACATGAACCCATGGATTATTCAATGAATTTCAAAAGACAAGCATCAAAAAATGAATAGACAATTGAGGAAAAAGAAATCTAGAGACAATTAAACATATTTAATTATCCTTTTCCTCTGAGACAAATTGTCATCTTAATTAGTGTGGATCCACTCACAGAAGGCAATGTAACTTTCTTTTTTCCTGTCATTTTGCTTACAATAATGCTAAACATTCAAACAATATACATTATACAAGCAGTTCTAAAGGTGTAAGACTTTATGAAACAACTATCCATTACAACTATCCTGTATTATTTTCATATCCAAATCATTAGTGAAATAATATAGAATTACCTTTTTCCATTATATCTCATGTCTCCTTATACATACCTTTCACATCATCTTAGTCTCAGTAACACAGCACTTAAATATTAGATATTAAGGGTATGCTTAAAATTTTATATTTAGATATTTTAAGAGTATTGTTTTTATTAATAATATATGCACTCATTTCACTTAGACTTTTATTAATGATTTTTTACTAGATAATATGACAAAATGTTACTTATAATTAATATCTTATTTTTTTTATAATTATTTTGCTGCTTCACATTTTAATTAATTAAAAACACCTTTTTACACTGCTTATGACTTGTTTATAACATCCAGAAACATTTTGTGCTTAATGTCTTCACTGTACTATAAAATTCCTGCCCACTTACTTTTTTAGTAGTTTTGACAATTTTTATGGCAAGCTCAGACTTCTAACAACTTCAGTTAGCTCCCATACTCATGACGAACAACTTGTGACATCTTCCAGGAAGTAGGCGTGACCTTTGAACCTGTCTCTCTTCACTGAATACCATCAGCCAATTGGATTCAAGAACGTACATTTGAATAGCTTTTTTGCTTATTCAACAGCTGTTTTTACCTAAAGAGTTCGTGAGTACTTGTTTTATTTAAAAGTAATAATATAAACTGTAATGTTAAAAGAGTTAAGAAATATTGTAATATGTTCATTTTTAACAGTGACAATTTTAAATGTAATGTAACTCTGCTTAAACAGCTCAATATCCCTGTATTATATCTAGATTATTTAAAAATAATTAAGGCTAGTAAATTCATTTCATATAGTTACTTCAGCAAAATAATTTCAGAATAGTATACAGAAGTTTATGCTTTATAGTTATATATTCAGTATTATGAACTGACTCTTCCTTTTCTTATATTTCAAATGCATATACCGTTTCCCTTCTGCTTTTTAAATTCTGCAGTGGCTAAGAGTTGTCACTAGATGTCATGAGAGGGTCAGTTTGTAGCTTCTATGAGAAATATAGTAAGCCTGGATTTAGTTTTTCCATGAGGTTGTTGATCTGTATAGTTTTATTATTTTTAAATTCAGTGATTTTTGTATTGTTCATAACAACTTCAGTTGTCATAGTTGACATAATGAACATAGGAAAACACTTTTCAATTTTACCTAAAGTAGCATTCTCTGTTAAATGACAGCTGTCAACATTTTATCTTTAAATATCAATCAATGAACAACCCCATAAAAAGGAGTAGTATTAACAAATATTTATTTTTACATAAAACCAACATTGTGTTTTTACAAGAATCTTACCTGTTATCAGAAGATCTAAACAACTTAACATTTATGGATTACAAGATTTTGATAAGTTCACATTTTAATTATAAGATGAGGTGTTTTAATATTATGTAAAAAATCAGTAAGAATACCAGTAACAGTGGATTTGTTTTCAAGCAGCAATGGTATGCTTGCATTAGTTGTACTAAGACTGGATAAAAAGATGTATACTTTCATTAATACCTACTATATACCTGCCATTGGTACAAAAACTGTGAAAAATCATTTAGATACTATAATATTGTGGTCTAGAGGTGAAATACTTTTAGCAGGTGATTTTAACTGTATCTTGTTTCCAGTGGTGGCTGGTGACTTCAAATCAAAGGGGGGCTGCAGGAGACAGCTGAATGGGTGTGGTCAATGGGAAGGGGTGCAGCCAACTAGAAAGGGGAGGAGCTATGCTCAAAACCACAACAACTAACTTTAATTAAATACTCTGCCTTGGGTGCCAAACTGTCATTATGAGAGTCCAATCAAGACAAAATGAAGTGTAGAAAAATAAAAGTATTTCAATGCATTGGCTGCATGGTAGCTTAATATCTAGATGGAAACAAAAGGTTGTGAGGCATGAAAAAATTAATTGTTTTTTAAATACATTACTGGAATGCCAGTCAAAATAAAGTATAAGAAAAACAAGCAGCACTCAACTCAAATGACTTCTCCTTGCACTGCAGTTCTAATTATAATTTATATTCAGCTTTATTAAAGTACCAAGTAACACGCTGAAAGTAGAAATCTCTGTGATGCCCCCACTTGTAAAAATGTTTCTTAACCAAAAAAAAGACCTGCTGCCTGACAACAGCTATCTACTTGTTTCATGGAGAAAACATGATCAAAGTAAAAAATGAAAAGCAAACAAGAAACAAGTTCAAGATACATTGATTAAAGGATTACTTTGCAGGTTATGGACCACACATGATTGGCATTCTGTTTAGTTTATGGGTAAAGCCTGCAGAGATGACTGGCAGTCTCCAACAAGTGTAATGAGCTTCTTAAAATAATGTAATCTTGTCCTTTATTACAAATACTGTCATATGCATTTCAATACCCAAGGCATATACATTATCTAGTTAAAAGTATTCTCTGCATGGCAACAAGAGAAAGGCTTTCAATGTTGGCAATTCTTTAACAGTATGCTTATTAAAGCTTACTTGCATCTTACGATCTCAGACAAGCTTACCTGATGGTCATTAAAGCATTGCTACTTAAACACAGAGCAACAGGCACTTTGAGTAATAAGCATAAATCAACAGTACAAAAATGAGACAGAAACCAGACCATTCTGCAAAATCAAAGACAGATGAAAAGCAACTGTAGTACTTGTGTCTACCTTGGATGGGAGAAATATTCTGCACATTTACGCTGCATAACTACTCCTTGCCTTGCTTGGACACATCCAGAGTCACTACATGGGGGAGTGGGGTGCAACAAGTATGTCACAATTTGAAATGTCTCTGGCTGACTGTGATGGCCCTGACATTTGTCATACCTCTCAACCTCAGAGCAAGAAATCTGGACAAAGCCATACATAGAAGTGGGACAAAGGCCCAAAAATAAGGACAATTTTTAAATATTGCTCTTATAAACTTAGAAAGATAATATAATAGGTCTTGCATTAGTATGAATTTTCTGAAGAGTATGAAATCTGAAACTCAAATGTCTGTCATTATTTTCTAACTTCAGTCTTTAATGATCTGTCACTAACTTGCCAAAAAAAACCCCACAATTTTATGAAAAATGGACCAAAAATGTGATGCAAAAATATAAAATAGCCACACAATACAGCTGGGAACCTGTCAAAGAAGGGACACTTTAATATTAGTACTGCTAACTTGAGCAGCTGACAAAATAAAATAATCTACATGCATTTCTGAAATAAAAGTAATCTATAACTCTGATTATTACAGTTATTCCTTAATTGTAAACCCTCCATGTTTTCTTCCAAAATTACTATTTTGCGGTGGGATTATTAAGGGGAAGAGCAACATTTTGAGCCAAAATCGGGGACAGTTGAGAGGTTTGGCTATGCCTAATTCTATAAAGCAATTTATTTGCATGTACCTCTCAACCTGTTAATGCAATAAATCTGGACAAGACCAAATATATTGGGGGAACATATAAACAGTACTAAAAATTGCTCTTGTATAAACTGAGATAGTTGATAGACTATCAGGTCTTACTTTAGCATGCATTTTTCTGAAGTTTATGAAGTCTGAAACTCAGTGTGTTATTATTTAGTGACTTAATTCCTAAATGATTTGCCAGAAAACCACAAATTTTATGAGGAACAAACCAAAAATAAGAAGCAAAAATCTATTCATTCTTTGAAAATCTGGACAGTTGGGAGGTATAGTTCAGCTGGGGCTGTCTTTGAGTTTGCCGCCCTTCCCCCTCACAAATTCTTGGTCGAATGGAGCCTTCCCCCTGCAGCCATTCCAATGATCCATTACTTGGCTATTTCACTGCATTTACCATAAACACTAATGTGCATACTGCTTTACTTCTATGATGATTTGGACTTTATTTGAAAGTTTTATTTTGCATTTTACAGCACAAACACTAAGACATCTGCTAAACAAAGCAATGCAGTCTCACAATGAAAACAGACTTAGCATTAAAACTTCTCTGCCCTTGAAACTCACATTCATTGAAACAGCATTGAAACCCACATTCAAAGAAAATACATTTTGCCAGTGGCAGATAAAGATTAATTCTGGGCTGTTTTCAAATCATAGGCCCCTTGCATATGAAACATACATGTGTTCTTTGATACACCTTCCTGATTGTACTAAATTATATTCCTTGTACAATACAGTACAGTTGTTAGAGGGCGTTTTAAATTTATTAAACAATGAAACAAAACGCATGCATCAATAATGACAAAACTGCCCAATTCAGAACATTTTTCCAGTAAATAATGAAACAAAATGCATGCACCCATAATGACAAAATTGCCCAGTTCAGAACATTTTCATCATAAAAGTCTACTCAAACTTCTACAGTCCACCATTATCAGTAAATATGCACAATTCTACAGTCCACCATTATCAGTAAATATGCACAATTCTACAGTCCACCATTATCAGTAAATATGCACAATCTATGAAGAAGTAAATAATTCCACATTAAAGAAATCTGTAACTAATGAAGAGGTTGCTGCTAGCAAACACCTTTATATTTCATGGTTTCAATGAAAAATAAAGTGTCTGTTGCCCCTGAGGAATAAATTGCCTATAGTACATTAAAAAAAATGATAAGCTAGTAATATTGCAATAGGAAATGGATGGCAAACTGATAACAGGCTTATAGTTAGTATCTTTGCCAAGGAGGACATTCTCAGTACGGCAGCATCCACCCCTTGTGGGAGTAGAACCCATAGCCTTTTGCATCAAAAGCAAGTACACAACCTGTTGTGCTATTAACAATTCAAGCAGACTTAGCATAAGCAGCACTAAACTTCTCTTCCCCTGCAGCTCTCAGCTTTTTGTAAAATCTACTCAGTACTCAACTGCATCTCAACTTCGCAGCACAAGAAATCTGGAAAAAGCCAAAATTTATTTGTTTGGGGGGAAGGTCAAAAGCCCAAAAACCAGGGACACATTAAACATTGATTGTATAATCTTGGAAAGTTGTAGAATAAAATGCTGTGTTACCACCACACATTTTATTGCCAAGGTCCCTGTGAAAAACAGTCAGAGCAACATACCACTATGCCAAATCAGCTGCTTTGTGAAAGAAAAATGCTGTGTTACCACCATACATTTTACTGCCAAGGTCTCTGTACAAAACAGTCAGAGCAACATACTACTATGCCAAATCAGCTGCTTTGTGAAAGAGAGGAAGACTGAAACTTAAATGGCTATCATTTAGTGAATTCAGTTCTCACCATAGCTGTCAACCTCTTAGCACAAAACACCTGGACAAACCCAGTAATGAGGGAATACAGCCCTCAAACATATTTCAACTTTATAGTCATACAGGGCAAATAACATAACACATGTAGTTTTACTCGTAAAGTTAGTGAATGATTACAAAATTACCATTGTAAGGGAATAGAAACATATTAAAGTATATTAAAGTAAATGTATATACTTTTTACATTCTGTAATTCTATGTTTAATATGTATTTCAGTGTGTTCCTTATTGCAGCACTGAGATGAAATTCCTATCCTGCTATCATAACAGACAGGAAAGTCACTATCGCTTTGTTTCTGCTTGAAGAAAGCATTAGGCAGTCACGTGAACATGTCAAAGTGCCCAGTGTCATAACTTCTTCTAATTAGGCTTTCTCAGCAGTGTCTATATGTTCACATACATTTACTTTCATTTGAACAGCATGAGTAGTTGTAAGATTCTGAATTGCTAAAATTGCATCATGCCATCTGTGCCTAATGTATTTTACGGTATAAAACGCTTATCTTTATTTTACTTCTTTTATTGAATGCTATGACCTAAGTCTGGCAGATGACCTGCACCAGTCACTAAAAGTAGCATTTACTCCAGAAATCTATCAAAAACTGGTTAAAGAAGCAATGATAGGTCCAAATGCAAGGATTAGAGGGAATGGGTATGAAGGGTTGAAAGAGAAAAATGAAGCACTGTTAGAAGCAGTCAGTAAAGTGTGCTCTAAAAGGATAGTTGAACAAAAATAACTGACTGAATGCGGATTAAAGGTAAATCTCCAGGAGATTATTTAAAGAGGCTAAAGTTAGTATTTGAAAGTCTTTCTGGTCTTGCAGATCCAGTAGACCTGCAACAGCATCAGTGGTGTGTGCTTTTGTGCAGGGTTTGCAACCTCAGATTCAGGCTGCCCTGAAACAGATATTCATAAATTGGCAAGGGTAAACACTGGAAAATTAAGTATGCTGAACATTGTACCAAAACTGAACATTGTACCAAAATAGAAAAAAGAGAGGTAAGCCTAAATGCTTTAGTATAAATAAATCAAAAGCGACCTTATGTATATACTTAAGGTAATTTCAACTAAAGAAATGCCTTTATCTAGAGAGAAGGTAAAACTAGCTGGTGTGACTAATGTTCCTATTGATTATCATGAGTCACAGCTTACTGTCCTTAGGCTAAATAGAAGAGAAACATGCATTCTTTTTGAGTACCTCAGCTTCAGATAACTTAATAGGAAGGGATCTGTTATACAAATTTATTTATTTACTTTATTTATCTTTGTTGATTGGGAAAAGCCCGACTGGGCAAAACCCATCTTCAGCGGAGGCCTGGGGAGAAAAGTTTTACATTTAAGTTACACATGATGTACATTTATAACTGCAGGGTAAAAGCATCTATGCATGAGTGTATTTACACGACTTTTAAATATTTTTGAATATTTCTTAAATAGAGCATAATATTTTAACACAAAAAAGAGTGAAATTAACATAAATTGGCTAATTATTGAATAAAGAAATAACATACAGTTACACTTAATGCATTTATAGCATGATGGCTGCAGGGAAAACATCAAGCTGGGAGGTTTTTGGGTTTCATAATATACAGACAGACAAGACGAATGCACCTTAAAAATGAGAAAAGAGATGTGAAAAGAGAAGTTATGGAAATGAGCAGTATGAGGAGGAAGATAGATGAAAAGAGGAAGAATTGTAATTAGTGGTCAGGTGAAGAGGGAAGAAAAGTAAGAGTTTAGGAAACAAATACAGGTTGAGGACGAGCGATAAGCTACAACAGGAATAGGAAGCAAAGTGGCTGTAAGAGTTGTCGAAAAATAATCTGAGTAAAGCTAGCCAGGTGAGCGTGAGCAGGAAGAACAGCGCCATCTTTGGCATAGGTGGTGATTAAGCAAAGGTTTGAAATAATTTAAGTTCTCTATTTGTTTTAATTGTGTGGGGATTTCATTCCAGAGTTTTGGCATATAACAAGAGTGGAAACAGTCTGCAACAATGCTGATTATCATACTAATACATAGTAAAAGTTTATTGCTAGAGCAAAGGTCTCTAGTGCGTGAATAGTACAGAAGAGTATTGTGCAATACTGGGCATTTGTCTGTAGAGTAAAATAGGTTGTAGGCAAAGATTAGTTGTGAGCTTGTCAACTGGTTTGGGAGTTCAAGCCTGCTTAATCATTTTAATGGAAGGCAGTGGTAGTGGTGTGTTTTATAAAGTTGGTTGGCAGATTTAGCTGTTTTGCAGTAGCAAGAGGCTAGTTTGGTTTTATATGTAGTGTTGATATTTGTAAGACTAGGGGAAGAATATAATGAAGAAAAAATGTGGTACATTGTTGCTAAATTAATCCTTGCTTGATCTTTCTGATTGAATGCAAAATAAAGGTAAATATCCAGGAGTTTTTGGTGAGTTTTCTTGATGGAATGAAGTATGTGGTGGTGAAATTTGAGGCCATCATCTATTATGACTCCTAGTAGTTTAGACTGGCTTATGGTTTCTATTTTGGTGTTATCACTTGAGGTAATATGAAATGTGTGTTTCTAGTTAAGGTTTTGGAGTAAATAGCATAAGCTTGTTTTTTGTAAACAGCATAAGCTTGTTTTTTTCTGGCATTAGGCAGCAAGTTAGAATGTTTTTAATGATAGTTCAATGTTTGTGAATGATTTTGAGTAATTTCCTGTAATTTTATTATGTTTGGGGCAGAGCAGATAAGGGTTGAATCGTCAGCATTTTGTATCAGAGTGATGTGTTGTAGCGGAATGAAGTTTATTTATGAAAATATTAAATAGGAGGGGAATTAATATTGATTCTTGGGGACACAACAGAAATTGCATGGAATTCTGAAAGGTTTTGTTGCCATTTAGTTGCCTGCTGTCAGTAGCATAAATAACAGTGAAACCAGGAGGGGGAGATAGAAGTGAGACCTAGTGAGACCTAGTGTTGCAAGTTCAGAGAGGAACTATTGGTTCAACACTATGTCAAATGCATTGGAAATGTCAAGGAAATGTCAAAGGAAAAGTGAAGAAACAAGGTTGACTCATTTCTCTATTAGTTCACTATGTTGGTGAAGTTGAAGAGGGCAGTACTAATAGTAGTGTGGTTGGGCCTGAAATCATGCTGGGTATTCGGGAGGAGGCTGTATTTGGTTATATGTTTCATAAGCTGAGTGAATACATTTCTCAAGGATTTTAGAGAGGGGTGATAGGACAGCAAGAGATCTGTAGTTTGTTAACTCTGTTGAAGTACATCCTTTCTGAAGAGCTATAATAATGCTTTTTTTCCAGATGGATGGGACATGTATTTTTTTTTTATGGTTGATGGGACAAAAATGAAAAGACACTGTATTCCTTTTGAGAACAGATGGAAGTTGGAGGGGTGAGGTGAGATGGTCATCAATTAGTTATAGAACTGACTGGATAAAATGAGTGTTGAAATGAGTGGCAATGGACTCTTTGTTGTTTGAAGTAGAAGGACAGGGTGCAGTGGTATGGCTGGGGTGTAATATCAAATTTAGACAGAACCAAAATAGCTTGGGATTGTTTCAGTGTCTTTTTTGAAGAGTAATGTAGTATAATTTCTTGTCAGATGTAACAATGATCTTGGTATGTTTTCTGATACATGTAAAATTTTGGTAGGCATGTTGTGTTTTATTCTTACACCATTCTTTCCATGATTTATCTCTTTGCAGCATGAGCTGTTTGGTCTCTTTTGTCTGCCATGGTGCTGTAATAGATTTCACCCTTCTTGTCCTAACTGGTGCTAAATCATTTAGTATTTTTAGGAAGGTGCAATTGAAGTGAGTAGCTACTTCATGTAGGAGCATTACTCTTAATACATCCCAGTTGTAGTTGGGCAGGCCTTTAATAAATGTGTCTTTGTCAAAGCTAGTTAAATGGTATAGTTGTTTATACATTATGGGCCAGATTCAATAAAGTCTACACTAAGTGTACAGGATATGTTTTTAATAAAATTCTTGTCACATTTTTGTGCTTTCAAGTCACTCAGAAAGATTACACTAAGTTTACATGTAGTCTACACTTTGTGGTAACCTTTGTAAATCTCTGTCAATATTTAAAGCTGCAAGAAGATCAGTAGGAAAACTAAAATTAGGAGGAAGAAGGTGTGAGTTATGACTGTGTTGTCTGATCACTCAGAACAGTGTACACTTAGTGTAGGCGTTACTGAATCCTGGGGTATTTGTTTGGGCAAACCATGTTCTTGTCTGATTGCATAGGTTTGGAGGTGGTCAGTAGTAGTATCTGGTAAGCAACCAGAAGATTTTATATTATGTTTTTTTTTTTGTCAATATCCAGTCCAATGTGGACTGCCTGTTACTGCTTTTGTTGATTCTAGTGGTGGAGCTTATGAGTTGGGTGAAGCTAAATAGGTGAATAGAGCCCTTAGGGTTGCTGGTATTTATGAATTGTCAGTCTATATTAAGGTCACCTAAAATGAAGGTTACCTGGGATATGTAGTCGGATATCAGTGTAGGATATTTTCTGTTCATAGGTTCATAGGTTCATACTAGGCTATCTGCCCGAGGGCATTTACAAGCCTAGCCCATCGTTTTGTGGCTTACGCCACCCCTTTAGTATGGGGAACTATACCCATTATTTTGCTGTGCCTCTGTCGAGCAGTGACACTGAGGTAATCCCTGGGGTATATCTGTGATCTCCCATCCATTGGTCAAGATTTCTCTTGAACAAGGCCAGCGAGGTGCTCTGTCTCACATGTACCGGGATTTTGTTCCACAGCATAGGAGTCTTTGGGTGATGAATCTATCCTCCAGCACGTCCTATTAATAGCCGTGTCAAGGTTTAAGTCTCCGCCCTTGTGGCTCTGATGGATCTAGATTTTTGAGGTGAAGCATATTCATCAAATCTGGGTTTGACATGGCCTTGTATGTTAGGCAAAGGTCACCTCTGAGCAAGCGGTGCGACTGAATAGAGCTGGAGTTCTTTCAGTAGGGCAGCATAGGACAGATTTTTGAGACCCTTTATCCTTTTGGTGAGGAACTTTTGTGGCCTCTCCAGCTGCTGCAAGTGTTGGGTCAGATACATTCCGAATGGGGCATTGTACTCAATCATTGGTCTGATGAGTGATGAGTAAAGGAGACTATGACCTCCCTTGATCTAGATGAGACCACAAAAAGGCTCACCTGAAGAGGATTACTTGGCCTCAAACTAATTAAGCTTTCTCAGCAGTGTCTATATGTTCACATACATTTACTTTCATGTGAACAGCATGAGTAGTTGTAAGATTCTGAATTACTAAAAATTGCATCATGCCATCTGTGCCTAATGTATTTTAAGGTATAAAATGCTTATCTTTATTTTACTGCTTTTATTGAATGCTATGACCTAAGTCTGGCAGATGACCTGCGCCAGTCATTAAAAGTAGCATTTACTCCAGAAATCTATCAAAAACTGGTTAAAGAAGCAATGATAGGTCCAAATGCAAGGATAAGAGGGAATGGGTATGAAGGGTTGAAAGAGAAAAATGAAGCACTGTTAGAAGGAATCAATAAAGTGTGCTCTAAAAAGATAGCTTGAACAAAAATAACTGACTGAATGTGAATTAAAGGTAAATCTCTAGAAGATTATTTAAAGAGGCTAAACTTAGTATTTGAAAGTCATTCTGGTCTTGCAGATCCAGTAGATCTGCAACAGCATCAGTGGGGTCTGCTTTTGTGCAGGGTTTGCAACCTCAGATTCAGGCTGCCCTGAAACAGATACTCATAAATTGGCAAGGGTAAACACTGGAAAATTAAGTATGCTGAACATTGTACCAAAACTGAACATTGTGCCAAAAATAGAAAAAAGAGAGGTAAGCCTAAATGCTTTAGTATAAATAAATCAAAACGGACCTTATGTATATACTTAAGGTAATTTCAACTAAAGAAATGCCTTTATCTAGAGAGAAGGTAAGACTAGCTGGTGTGACTAATGTTCCTATATTATCATGAGTCACAGCTTACTGTCCTTAGGCTAAATAGAAGAGAAACATGCATTCTTTTTGAGTACCTCAGCTCCAGTTAACTTAATAGGAAGGGATCTGTTATGTAAATTTATTTATTTACTTTATTTATCTTTGTTGATTGGGAAAAGCTCAATTGGGCAAAACCCATCTTCAACGGAGGCCTGGGGAGAAAAGTTTTACATTTAAGTTACACATGATGTACATTTATAACTGCAGGGTAAAAGCATCGATGCATGAGTGTATTTACATGACTATTAAATATTTTTGAATATTTCTTAAATAGAGCATAATATTTTAACACAAAAAAGAGTGAAATTAACATAAATTGGCTAATTATTGAATAAAGAAATAACATACAGTTACACTTAATGTATTTATAGCATGATGGCTGCAGGGAAAAGATCAAGCTGAGAGGTTTATGGGTTTCATAATATACAGACAGACAAGAAGAATGCAGCTTAAAAATGAGAAAAGAGATGTGAAAAGAGAAGTTATGGAAATGAGCAGTATGAGGAGGAAGATAGATGAAAAGAGGAAGAACTGTAGTTAGTGGTCGGGTGAAGAGGGAAGAAAAGTAAGAGTTTAGGAAACAAATACAGGATGAGGACGAGCGATAAGCTACAACAGGAACAGGAAGCAAAGTGGCTGTAAGAGTTGTTGAAAAATAATCTGAGTAAAGCTAGCCAGGTGAGCAGGAAGAACAGTGCCATCTTTGGCATAGGTGGTGATTAAGCAAAGGTTTGAAATAATTTAAGTTCTCTATTTGTTTTAACTGTGTGGGGATTTCATTCCAGAGTTTTGGCATATAACGAGATTGGAGACAGTCTGCAACAATGCTGATTATCATAGTAATACATAGTAAAAGTTTATTGCTAGAGCGAAGGTCTCTAGTGCGTGAATAGTACACAAGAGTATTTTGTAATACTGGGCATTTGTCTGTAGAGTAAAATAGGTTGTAGGCAAAGATTAGTTGCGAGTTTGCCTACTGGTTTGGGAGTTTAAGCCTGCTTAATCATTTTAATGCAAGGCAGTGGTGTGTTTTATAAAGTTGGTTGGCAGATTTAGCTGTTTTGCAGTAGCAAGAGGCTAGTTTGGTTTTATATGTAGTGTTGATATTTGTAAGACTAGGGGAAGAATATAATAAAGAAAAAATGAGGTACATTGTTGCTAAGTTAATCCTTGCTTGATCTTTCTGACTGAATGCAAAATAAAGGTAAATATCCAGGAGTTTTTGGTGAGTTTTCTTGATGGAATGAAGTATGTGGTGGTGAAATTTGAGGCCATCATCTATTATGACTCCTAGTAGTTTAGACTGGCTTATGGTTTCTATTTTGGTGTTATCACTTGAGGTAATATGAAATGTGTGTTTCTAGTTAAGGTTTTGGAGTAAATAGCATAAGCTTGATTTTTGTAAATAGCATAAGCTTGTTTTTTTCTGGCATTAGGCAGCAAGTTAGAATGTTTTTAGTGATAGTTCAATGTTTGTGAATGATTTTGAGTAATTTCCTGTAATTTTGTTATGTTTGGGGCAGAGTAGATAAGGGTTGAATCGTCAGCATTTTGTATCAAAGTGATGTGTTGTAGCGGAATGAAGTTTATTTATGAAAATATTAAATAGGAGGGGAATTAATATTGACTCTTGGGGACACAACAGAAATTGCATGGAATTCTGAAAGGTTTTGTTGCCATTTAGTTGCCTGCTGTCAATAGCATAAATAACAGTGAGACCAGGAGGGGGAGATAGAAGTGAAACCTAGTGAGACCCAGTATTGCAAGTTCAGAGAGGAACTATTGGTTCAACACTATGTTAAATGCATTGGAAATGTCAAGGAAATGTCAAAGGAAAAGTGAAGAAACAAGGTTGACTCATTTCTCTGTTAGTTTACTATGTTGGTGAAGTTCAAGAGGGCAGTACTAGTAATAGTGTGGTTGGGCCTGAAATCATGCTGGGTATTCGGGAGGAGGCTGTATTTGGTTATATGTTTCATAAGCTGAGTGAATACATTTCTCAAGGATTTTATAGAGGGGTGATAGGACAGCAAGAGATCTATAGTTGTGTTAACTCTGTTGAAGTACATCCTTTCTGAAGAGCTATAATAATGCTTTTGTCCAGATGGATGGGACATGTATTTTTTATTTTATTTTTTTTTTATGGTTGATGGGACAAAAATGAAAAGACATTGAATTCCTTTTGAGAACAGATGGAAGTTGGAGGGGTGAGGTGAGATGGTCATCAATTAGTTATAGAACTGACTGGATAAAATGAGTGTTGAAATGAGTTGAGATGGACTCTTTGTTGTTTGAAGTAGAAGGACAGGGTGCAGTGGTATGGCTGGGGTGTAATATCAAATTTAGACAGAACCAAAATAGCTTGGGATTGTTTCAGTGTCTTTTTGGAAGAGTAATTTAGTATAATTTCTTGTCAGATGTAACAATGATCTTGGTATGTTTTCTGATACATGTAAAATTTTGGTAGGCATGTTGTGTTTTATTCTTACACCATTCTTTCCATGATTTATCTCTTTGCAGCATGAGCGGTTTGGTCTCTTTTGTCTGCCATGGTGCTGTAATAGATTTCACCCTTCTTGTCCTAACTGGTGCTAAATCATTTAGTATTTTTAGGAAAGTGCAATTGAAGTGAGTAGCTACTTCATGTAGGGGCATTACTCTTAATACATTCCAGTTGTAGTTGGGCAGGCCTTTAATAAATGTGTCTTTGTCAAAGCTAGTTAAATTGTATAGTTGTTTATACATTATGGGCCAGATTCAATAAAGTCTACACTACGTGTACAGGATATGTTTTTAATAAAATTCTTGTCACATTTTTGTGCTTTCTAGTCACTCAGAAAGATTACACTAAGTGTACATGTAATTTACACTTTGTGGTAACCTTTGTAAATCTCTGTCAATATTTAAAGCTGCAAGAATATCAGTAGGAAAACTAAAACTAGGAGGAAGAAGGTGTGAGTTATGTCTGTGTTATCTGTTCACTCAGAACACTGTACACTTAGCATAGGCATTACTGAATCCTGGAGTATTTGTTTGGGCAAACCATGTTCTTGTCTGATTGCATAGGTTTGGAGGTGGTCAGTAGTAGTATCTGGTAAGCAACCAGAAGATTTTATATTATGTTTTTTTTTTGTCAATATCCAGTCCAGTGTGGACTGCCTTTTACTGCTTTTGTTGATTCTAGTGGTGGAGCTTATGAGTTGGGTGAAGCTAAATAGGTGAATAGAGCCCTCAGGGTTGCTGGTATTTATGAATTGTCAGTCTATATGAAGGTCACCTAAAATGAAGGTTACCTGGGATATGTAGTCGGATATCAGTGTAGGATATTTTCTGTTCATAGGTTCATAGGTTCATACTAGGCTATCTGCCCGAGGGCATTTACAAGCCTAGCCCATCGTTTTGTGGCTTACGCCACCCCTTTAGTATGGGGAACTATACCCATTATTTTGCTGTGCCTCTGTCGAGCAGTGACACTGAGGTAATCCCTGGGGTATATCTGTGATCTCCCATCCATTGGTCAAGATTTCTCTTGAACAAGGCCAGCGAGGTGCTCTGTCTCACATGTACCGGGATTTTGTTCCACAGCATAGGGAGTCTTTGGGTGATGAATCTATCCCTCCAGCACGTCCTATTAATAGCCGTGTCAAGGTTTAAGTCTCCCGCCCTTGTGGCTCTGATGGATCTAGATTTTTTGAGGTGAAGCATATTCATCAAATCTGGGTTTGACATGGCCTTGTATGTTAGGCAAAGGTCACCTCTGAGCAAGCGGTAGGCGACTGAATAGAGCTGGAGTTCTTTCAGTCGGGCAGCATAGGACAGATTTTTGAGACCCTTTATCCTTTTGGTGAGGAACTTTTGTGGCCTCTCCAGCTGCTGCAAGTGTTGGGTCAGATACATTCCGAATGGGGCATTGTACTCAATCATTGGTCTGATGAGTGATGAGTAAAGGGAGACTATGACCTCCCTTGATCTAGATGAGAATCCCTTCATGATAAGGTGGGCAATGTAGAAGGTCTTCCTAACTACTTTAGCTACATGGGTGTCGAATGACAGACTACTATCAACCTGGGTCCCCAGGTCCCTGATAACTTCTTCTGTGCTCAGTGGATTGCCACCTATTTGGTAGCTAGGGGTAACCTTGTTTTTCCCGAAGGGTATGACTATGCATTTGTTGGCATTTAACTTTAGGCCGTGGCTCTGGCACCAGTTATCCGCTTCTGTGAGACCCTTCTGGAGGATAGCTGTATCAGATGTGTTTTCTACTATGGCCCAGTTTGCAGTCATCTGCAAACTTTGTCAGCCATAACCCTCCTGTGTTTGCTTGTACTGAAAAGTAGATGCCAAACAAGAGTGGGCCCAGGACTGAGCCCTGTGGGACACCACTTGTGACAGGCTTTGAGTCTGACATGGCGCCAGCAACTCTGACCCTGTGGGTTCTGTCACTCAGCCAGTTTGCAACCCATCTTGTGATGTATGGGTTGACATTTAAGCTGATGAGTTTTTCAATGATACCCGAGTGGGGTATTGTATCGAAGGCCTTAGCCAGATCGAGGTAGGCTGTATGGACTGCCTTTCCCTCATCAATGGCTTTGGTGACTGTTTCGAAAAAGTCAACCAAGTTGAAAAGGCATGATCTGCCTTTGACAAAGCCAAACTGGGTTGGATCCAAAGTCTGCAAATTCCCTATGTCTTTATTTATGAGGTCCATTATGATCCTCTCCATGGCTTTGCAGATAAGGCTTGTCAAGCTAATGGGCCAGTAATTTCCAGGGTCGGTGGAGGCACCGCCTTTGTGAAGTGGGACCACAGTTGCAGTGCGCCACTCCCTGGGTACGTATCCAGAGGTAAGACTTTGATTAAACAGCTGTCCTAGCTGTGGGTTTAATTCCTCATTGAGTTCATGGAGCACACAGCCAGGGACACCATCAGGTCCCATGGATGCTGTGTTTTTTGCTTTGGAGAGAGCAGTTCTCACTTGGGCGCTGGAGATGCTTGGGGGGCTGCAATCTTTTGGTATAGATATCTCTCCTTGTGGGGGTGGGGAGAAGTTTGCACTGAACCTGTCAGCCAGTATGTTGGCAATGTCTGTAGGATCAGTAATCTTCACATCATTTTGAACTAGCTCTGAGCATATCTGGGAGTTTCCTCCCAGGTTTCTAACATAGCTAAAGAAGGCCTTATGATTGTCTTTTGAGTCTTTAGCTATTTTTCTCTCGAAATTTGCTTTGGATGATTTTATGAGAGCTCTTAGTTTTTACTTATAGTGATCAAGGGTGTCTTACCTTTTAAGGATTTTGCTCTATCTTGTAGTAGCTTCCTCCTTTGTTGTAGAGTTTGTTTATGGCTGGGGTCCACCAGACTGGATGCTTGCCTTTGGTACAAAGAGTCTTTGTTTTGCTTGGGATTGCCTTATCCATGCAGTCCTGCAGGTGCTGGTAGAAGGCATTTGTAAGTGATTCAGCGGCTTGAGTACTGTTTTCCGCCGGCTCGGGGCCTTAATGGAGACCACCCTAGTCTTTTGTTGTGTGAAGTCGGCTTTTGAGAAGTTCTTTACTGTGGTCTTTTTTATTTCAGGTGGGGGTGGGATGAGGACCTCCAGCGAGATTAGTTTGTGGTCTGATCTCACCAGTGAGGGGTACACTTCCGGTGTTGAACATTGTGCTCCCATGTTCGTGATGATGAGATCAAGTATGTTATCTCCTCTTGTCGGATGGTGACTAGTTGTTCCATGGCATTTGAGTTTATGAATTCCAGGAACTTTTGGGCTAGGGTGTTTGGGCTTGAGTAGTGTTCCCAGTCTATATTAGGGTAATTGAAGTCACCTAGTATGATGGTGTTTGGTGATACATTTATCCCCTCTAGTGTTTTCAGGAAGGCCATATGAGGTTCCTGAGTTTGTGAGGGTGGCCTGTAACATGCTACAATTTGCAGAGCAGTCTTGCCTATGGTTAATTGCACCTGGATGGTCTCCGATGCATCGTGCGTTGCCACCAGTCTTGAGGTGTGGGTGTCCTTGATGAATATGGATACCCCCCCGCCTTTCTTGGTATTGTCCAGATTTTGGGGCCGGAACGCATGATATGAGGTAAAACCTGATAGCGCTGGGGTGCTCTCAGGAGCCTTGAACCAGGTTTCTGTCACAGCACAGACATCAATGTTCTCCATACTGAGAAGGGCCTCGAGTGCGTGCATTTTGAGATTTAGACGTCTGGCATTGAGCAGCATTACCCTTAGTTTTTTTCCTTTTTTGTGTTCTAGGGTGGTAGGTTTAGAATTTGAGCCTTGCCTAAAAAGGCACTATGGGGGTGGCAAGAGCCTTTGCCAATATCCGGAATCCCAGGGGTGACAGGTGCAAGCTGTCCCTTGCGAAGCAGCGTGGCTTGTCCAGCATGTCATCCCAGGCAGACAGACACTGGATCCCCTTTGAATGACACCAGTGTTTAAGCCAATTGTTAAAGCTGATCATCTTATCTCTGTATTGTGGCATCATTCTTGGTGAAGGTAGGATACTGCTCAAGGTCAGGGTCATACCTGCCTGGGCTACATAATCAGAGAGCTCCTCAATGTCTCTTTTCATGTAGTCCAAGGAGGTACGTCTCAGGTCATTTACACCAGCGTTGACAATGACTGAGTCATATTTGTACCTGCTGTTGAGAGACCTGAGTGCTTGCGTTATGTGGCGGATTCTAGCGCCCGACAGGCAGCTTACTGTGACCTTCTCCTTACTCAGTCTGGTGAGCGAGGCGTTAGTGTGTCTGACTATGGAGTCACCAATGACTAGTGTGTCTGGCATTGTGTTTGGCCTTAAGGGCTGTGACTGTTTGACACTCTGACTGTGAGGTCTATGTGTTGCAGGTGTTGTGTTCTGAGGTGGTGGTTGTTTGAGTGTCTGCTTTGGTGGCCTCTGCTGTTTTGGTAGATTTTTGATCAGAGCCTCCGAGTATGTCTTTGTGTGTTTATGTGTATGATTTGAGGTTGTAATGGTACTATGTGAGACTGGGTCTATAGTGTGTGTGGTAACCTTCTCCCCCTGACTGGTCTTGCCAGTCCTATGTTGAGAGAGCTCAGCCTCCAGTTTGGCCATATAGTTGCATCTCTCGCATGTATTTGTGTTTTGTGGGAGGAGGAGAGGGTTGTCTGTGTACATGAGGCAATTGTAACATTGCCTCAATATTCCCAGGATAACCAGCTGAGCAGGAGAGGACACTAGCAACTGATCCCTCGACATGCTAGAAGGAATAGACAAAAAAAACTTTAAAAAGATTCCGGGGGACGTGGGTGACCGAGAAATGGGGGGTTGCCTTTTTGGGGTACTATCTATGACAAGAGTGCCGTATCAAGGTAATAAGTACTGTAGGAGCAAGTGCTACGTTTAACAGATAGAGAATAGTCTACTTGGAGTCAAGTAGAGATGATCTTTTTAATTATAGGATAAGCTGATTAGATCAGTAGTATAGTTCGAGGAAGGTAGTTTTAACGGAAAATTTGAAGAGTGGACTTTAGGTAGCCCGAATAGTTTAAACCTGCTTAACCGGAGCTGCCCTAGTGTGCAACAGTGGCAACTCCGCGCTAAATCGCGCTAATTCGTGCTAAAGCGTGCTTTATAGCAGGGGGCTGGAAAAGACAGGAAATGACCCAAAATGGCCAATAAACTACAAGTTACTGCCTTAAACCACTCCTCTGAGGACAAATGAAGGAGTTATGGAAATGACCCCTAGTGGCCAATAAAACTACAGTTTCAAGTCAGTAACCAGCTCTCCGGGGGGCAGGGAAGCTGCTCAATGTTAGTCACTGCCACTGATGAACACAGAGACCCTCCTTCAGCCCAAGCAAAAATGGCCTCACAGAAACTTTCAAACAGTTCAGGAACAGCAAGCCTGTAACTGAACTTTTTAACTCTCAGAAAAGTGGGAAAAAGCAAGATTTTTTTTTGTTTTTGTTTTTACAGAGATAGCAGAGGTTCACAAGTAATATCAAGTTATAACAGTGCAGTAAATGACCCCACACAAGAGTGCTAGGTCAAGGACAGAAAATATGCAAGTTTTAAGAAAAAAACGATTTAAAATTAAGTGCAAACAGGAAATTCAGCAAACAGCTTTTGGTTGTGCTCTAAATACAGCTACTAATACAGAAATCAAGTTTAACAAGCCAGAAAATGCTCAAGCTAGGCAGCTATGCAGAAAAACTTAGCAAATAAACAGAGAAAAAATACTTAAAATCTCAAAAGTGGCTCCGTTCTTCTCTCAGCATTTTTTCCTCTTGGAGGGTGCTTCACCAACAGCCAACAAGCCTGAAAAGACACTCAAACCACGAGGCAACTAGGTTTTAAGAGAGGAAGATGAAGGAGTTATGGAAATGACCCCTAGTGGCCAATAAAACTACAGTTTCAAGTCAGTAACCACCTCTCCCGGGGGCAGGGAAGCTGCTCAATGTTAGTCACTGCCACTGACGAACACAGAGACCCTCCTTCAGCCCAAGCAAAATGGCCTCACAGAAACTTTCAAACAGTTCAGGAACAGCAAGCCTGTAACTGAACTTTTTTAACTCTCAGAAAAGTGGGAAAAAAGCAAGATTTTTTTTTGTTTTTGTTTTTTTACAGAGATAGCAGAGGTTCACAAGTAATATCAAGTTATAACAGTGCAGTAAATGACCCCACACAAGAGTGCTAGGTCAAGGACAGAAAATATGCAAGTTTTAAGAAAAAACGATTTAAAATTAAGTGCAAACAGGAAATTCAGCAAACAGCTTTTGGTTGTGCTCTAAATACAGCTACTAATACAGAAATCAAGTTTAACAAGCCAGAAAATGCTCAAGCTAGGCAGCTATGCAGAAAAACTTAGCAAATAAACAGAGAAAAATACTTAAAATCTCAAAAGTGGCTCCCTTCTTCTCTCAGCGTTTTTCCTCTTGGAGGGTGCTTCACCAACAGCCAACAAGCCTGAAAAGACGCTCAAACCACGAGGCAACTAGGTTTTAAGAGAGGAAGATGAAGGAGTTATGGAAATGACCCCTAGTGGCCAATAAAACTACAGTTTCAAGTCAGTAACCACCTCTCCGGGGGGCAGGGAAGCTGCTCAATGTTAGTCACTGCCACTGATGAACACAGAGACCATCCTTCAGCCCAAGCAAAAATGGCCTCACAGAAACTTTCAAACAGTTCAGGAACAGCAAGCCTGTAACTGAACTTTTTTAACTCTCAGAAAAGTGGGAAAAAAGCAAGATTTTTTTTGTTTTTGTTTTTTACAGAGATAGCAGAGGTTCACAAGTAATATCAAGTTATAACAGTGCAGTAAATGACCCCACACAAGAGTGCTAGGTCATTTAACGCTGTTGCCTGGTAGGATGTATAATGCTGAGATACATATAGATTTCATTTTACTGATTTTGAGGTATGCAATCATAAGTCCAGCATTATTACATTTTGGGATATTTAGATGGGGGTGGAGTTATTTCTAAATTGCTTTTAAAAATAATAGCAATATCACCTTTTAAGTTTCTGTCCATTCTGATTATGTTAAAACCTGGGGGAATAATTTCGTTGTCAGTTATTTCTTGTTTTAGTCAGATTTCAGTGGCAATTAGGATATCATCATTACAATATGAGAATATTATTATTAGAACATTAGAATATTATACCCTGAAACTCCTAGTACCCATAACCCTTGTCCAGACCCTTAGAAACTGCTTCTAAATTTAACTCCCACTTATAGAATCAATAGCCACCCTCTCCCAAATCTTCCTACAGAATCCTGCTACCCCGACAGACAGACCCTCTGTAGACAATCTCCCATATGAATATCTAAAGATTGCTGCCCCCTCTATTGCCTAGCAAATCTCTATCTTGATCAATCAACTCATTTGTGAGTCACATCTCCCATCTTTCTGGAAAATATTTTTTACATCATTCCTCTTCATAATTTGAAAAACTCCACTGAAATAAACTTCAGGTCAATTGCAATCTTGTCTCCTTTTTCCAAGATATTAGAAAAATGTATTCATAAACAACTTTTACAATACTTCCCCCATGAAAATGTATCAACCTCTACCCAACACAGCTTTTGCCCAGATCATAGCACAGCAGCTGCCCTTGTTGCCTTTTGGACCATGTCATTAAAGCCCGAGATAACAACAATTTAGTGTCTTCCCTCTTTTTAGATCTCTCTAAAGCTTTTGATACAGTCTCACATACCAAACTACTCTCAAAATGTCTGCTTTAGGCTTTTCCAGTACCACAGTCACTTGGTTCTCTTATCTAACCAGCTGCTATCAGTTAAATGGCTTTCCACTTACTCTTTTCTCCCAGTTAATGCAGATGTCCCACAAGGCTCCGTACTTGAACCTCTCCTTTTTGACATATTTATAAATGATCTACATACATCGTCCTTACAAGCTATGCTTATATAATATGCAGATGACTCCACTGTCATTTGCTCATTTAATTTTATTTATTATTTATTTGACATTTGTTTACCAGGGTGGTCTGACTGGTCTACAGAACCCATTTTCAGCAGAGGCCCAGGGAGAAAAGCTTCACATACTGTACAATGCAAATACAGTATAATCCAATACAATAAAAATTACATTAGAAATACTATACAAAAAATAAGTTGAAAGAACAATCTGCTACAAGATGTTGGAATATATTACTACAGATCTAGACAATTCTATACAGTTAAAACACTACAGACAATAATAGTCACTTTCACCATATATGATGGATCCATTGTCCAGAAAAGTAGTACGTAGGTAGTGCATTGTGTGACATTGACTGTAATAGTACATGCAAAATAGAATGTTAGTTTCAGTTAGGAAAATAGCAGCCAGAAAGTTAGTTCTGTAGATAGATAGTGAGAGAGAGTTAAGAAGAATAGAAGAAATAAAGCCTGAAACAGTAGTTCATGGATATGATATAGAAGAAGAGAAGGAGTCAGAAGAGTCTTAGGATCTTGCAGTCTGTGAGGGATTGAAATGTGACAGAAAGAGGAAGACCTGAGCATTAGGCAGGCTTTATGCAGGAGCAGAGCCATGTATTTTTTGAGATTATTTTTTTTAAAGAGGCTTTGAAATGGGTTAGTGCAGGCATAGACCTGGTAGCTAGAGGTAGTGAATTCCAAAGTATAGTGACAGAGTATGAATACAGAGAGTGACCAGGTTTTCTTGTGGGTTTTGAGATAGCTAACATATTTTTGTCTTCTGATTGTAGGGATCAATTTGGTGTGTAAGGTGTGACTAGACTGGTTAGTGCATGGAGGCAGTAGGCTTGAAAATAAGGTTGTCTAAGGTGGATAGTTGAATAAAGGCAAGTTGGTTGGGGAGTTCAAGCCATTTTAATTCTTGGAGGGGTTTACAGTGGTGTGTGTGATATTTAGAGTTTGTGGCCAACTTTGCAACTTTATTGTAGCACTGTTTCAACTTGTTTAGGGTAGAGTACTAGTTTTGTCTTCTTTGGATTAAGAAAGAGTTGGGCATTCCTTAGCCAGGATTCCACTGCAGTAAAGGACTGTTTAGTTTTTGAAAGTAGTCCCGGTAGTGATTGAGCAGTACAGAATATGGTGGAATCACCAGCTTACTGAATGAGGGTCCCAGGGTGAGAGGCAGTGTGAAGGTTGTTTGTGAAAATGTTGATGAGTAGGGGTCCTAGGATGGTGCCTTTGGGGATTCCAGTAGGGTTGTGGAGGAAGGGTGAGAGTTCATTGGGCAATTTCACTGCTTGTTTATGATCCTTGAGGTAGCTCTGAAACTATTTTACTGTGTTATGTGAGAAGCCTAGGTTAGACAGTGTGTTAATAGTCCTTACCAGTTACAATCTATCACTCAGCAAGCTTGAAACAGTATTGAAAAGTGGCTCAGTGTCAATCATCTTTTCCTAAACTTAAATAAAACAAAACTGCTCTTATTTCTCCCCAAATCCCAAACACTCATAAAAGACATCTGTCAAAATATCTTCTCTCAAGAATACTGAAATTGAAGTTGTAACTCACACAAAGTTACTTGGTGTCATAATAGTTGATCAACTGAGATTTTGATCTTCATATTGAAAAGTACATAAAAACAACACACCAAAAACTGAGCATTCTGTATAACTCAAGAAGATTCCTTACCAATGCCTCAAAAGTAAATCTAGCCAATACATATCTCCTTCCTTCACTACTATATGCCTCACTCATATTCCCCAACATTCAGATCTCCCTAAGATAAAAACTTGAGCTTTGCTATAACAAAGTAGCTAGATTTGCAGCCAGTCATGCATCTCCCACCATTGCTCCAAACTCAGATATTTAAAGTAGCTTGAGTTACCTCACTACCTCAAGTTCACCCAACTCAACCTTGCTCATAAAATGGTACACAAATCCTCATCCTGCCCAACAACCAGCACCATTCTTAACCATTAGCTTCCTAATCACCCTCTTCACTCATCTGAGAAAAAAACCTCCTTGAAACCTATACACCGAAAAAATGTACTGGTCTTTACTAATATTCCTACTCAGTAGCCAAGATCTGGAACAGTATTTCTACAGATATTGGAGCAATGCCACATAGTCACATATTCAAACAATCTCTAAAGAGGTTGCTGCTTAACTCCTGGCTCTGTACACGTCTTACACCATGTTGACACTACCCATTACTCCTGCCTTCTTTTCCTTTCTCTCTCCTCTCTTTCTTCCTTCCCCTTCTTCTTTCTCTTTCACTTGCTCTTCTTTTTCCCCCTTCTCTTATTAGCCAAAGCACCAGTTATTTCTCTGATATCTTCCTACTTTAACTTTATTTCCTATTCTCCCCCAACTGGAAAATCTCTTTCCTTTCTCTTAGTCTTTTGCCCATATTTAAAATGCTTGAAATCTTTCCCATTGGTTATCACTACTGATTGTATTTTACTAGGTGTTCAATATCCTCTTATTTTGTTTAATATTCACTGTATGATTTTCTGATCTGACTTTATTTATCCTGTATGTCTATTCTACTATTTGTTACTGCACTTCGTGTGATAATATTATGTAGTTTATTAGTTGAACTATGTATGTTGGTGCTTTTCGGATTCATGCCCATTCAGACTTTTCAGGTAAACAAATGCCAAATAAATAAATAAATAACATAAATTAAAAATATCTGAGAAGTAACAGTCTAGAAATACATGGGTATCATGAATTTTGTTGCAGATGCTTCTGAGGTTAATGTTGAAAAGAATGAGGTTAGTTTCATTACTTGATGTGAAATTTGTGTCAGGAGTATTGGAAAGTAATGGTTTGGCCACTGTCGGTAGTTCATGTGTGGGACCAGGGTTAGGGTGAATATCTCCATTAACTTTCAGGATGGAGGTGTGGATGAGTAGAGGTATGGAGCCATTTGTATTTGTATCTGACTTTCAGTTTTGTTGATATAGTACTATTCTTAACTTTAATATATCTATAAGAGAACAGATCTGAGTATATATATTGGTACATACAAGGAGAGATAAACAGGGAGAAAAACAGAGTATTGTGAGGTGATGTATGTTTGTTTGTGATGGAGTTGGGATACAATGTGGGAATATTATGGTAGTTAGTGAAGTGAGATAGTGTTGTGAGTGTACAAAGCAATCGCAATTGACTTACTGGCATTGTGAGTTGAGATGGTAATTGTTTGGATAGTGGGTAGAAGGAATTTGGTAGGATGATGGCTGTATGGTATATTAATGAAAGGTGTAGTATGAGAACTGGAGAGAAAGACGTGTGGTAAACTGTGGGAATTAGAATATGCCATCTGTTGTATCCGGAGTGTATGTGGATATCCATGGTGAGGCAGAGAGGGATGTTTTAGCAGAATTGAACACTGAAGATGAAACAGAAATATCATGGCTTCAGACAGATGAGGAATTACTACAACAAGTACCCAAAGGTATATAGGCACAGCATTCTAATGAGGTAGGACAGTTGAAATCAACAGGACCAGTAAGAATTTGAGTAGATTCAAATAACACACTTCCTAGGTATCACAATACCTCCTGAAACCAGAAGCAGAAGAGGGAATTCAGCCTGTTATTCAGTCTCTGCTACAGCAGGGAGTAATTGTCCCTACTAGAAGCTGCTGCAACACTTCCATACTTCCAATTAAAAAGCCTCGTTGAAACACCTGCAGGTATGTGCAGGATCCGAGAGCTGAAAATCAGGCAGCACTTTCCTATTGTCCAGTTATCTGCAGTCCAGCTACTATTCTTTGCTGTATACCACCATGGGCTACTCATTTCTCTGTTATAGACTTCTGCTCAGATTTATTTTCTATAGCATTAGAAACACTGCCACATTGCCGACAGAATACTGCCTTTCTTTTAGCAAAGTTAGCGGAGAAAGGACATAAAGTATCAAGAGAAAATGTACAGCTCTGGTCACCAAAGGTAAAATATCTGGGAAATAGACAAATATTGGCTTCATGTGTCAAGGCAGTAACTGAAGCTTAAGGACAGTTACCCCAAAAGATGCTAGCCTTAGAAAAGCCCCTTTGATTGATAACATAGTAACAGTCTATGAATCTTAGGTATGATAGGATATTGTAGACAATGGTTTTCAAATTATGCAAAGCTAGCAAAATCACTGAAAAACTTCTATAACATAATATACCAGAACTCTTGCTGTAGGGAGAAAGTGATGAAAATTAATTTAATCTGGTGAAACAAGCATTAGAAAATGCTCCAGCTTTAGGTCTATAAGATTGCAGAAAGCCATTTTGGTTTTCTGTCATGGATTTGCAGCCGGCGTGCTTTCCTGAGAGCAGTTGCTGCAGCTGCCCTGATGGTATAACACTCAGCTCCAATTGTCTTAAGACAGGAACCAATTGCAGTCCCCCATGTAGTGTCTACCCTTTTACAAAAAAAAAAAAAAAAAAAAAACTCAACATTTCTCTTCTTAAAGGCTGACAAAATATGATTTGCTGTCTTTGCTGCTAATTTCAGACCCAACTATCACAAATTGTTTGATGTCTAGTTTTAAACCCTGCATCTCTGCTAGCAGATTGTATTATTATTGCTTACCTACTGATTTCTCCAAGAAAAGACCTGCCTGATGTTGATTCTGAATGCTGAATTAGAGCTCTTTGTGGATGAATCTTGTGGCAAGAATTAAAAAGGATATCTGGTTACTAGAAGTGCTGTATATACTGAAAGCAGTGTGATGATACGAGAAAGACTTGAGGTGGTGACCTTAGCTCAAGTGGCTGAATTGGTTGCACTTACTTCTTCTTCTTCTTCTTTCAGCTTTTCCTGGTTAGGGGTCGCCACAGCGGATCACCTGTCCGCTCATGATTGGCAGTGGAGTTTTACAGTGTCGAGTTGCCAGCCCGGCACCCAACCTTCCACAGAAGGCACACACACATGCACTCACACCTAGGGCCAATTTAGAGTGTCCAATCCACCTACAGCATGTCTTTGGGATGTGGGAGGAAACTGGAGCACCCGGAGGAAACCCACGCAACCACAGGTAGGACATGCAGACTCCACACAGAAGACACCCCAGCCAAGGATCGAACCAGGGAACCTCTTGCTGTGAGGTGACAATGTTAACCGCTGCACCACCAGGGCCGCCCAATTGGTTGCACTTACTAAGGTATGTAAATGTGCTAAAAAAATTAAACATTCACATAGACAGTAGATATGCATTTGGGGTGGTGCATGATTTTAGGGAATATGAGTTTTTGACATCAGTGGACATAATTTTTGCTGACAGTAATAAAAGTGGGAGCACATAGTAAAGGAAGTAACATGTTATAAAGGGCTAATAGAGTGACATGTTGTAAAGGGCTAATGGTCTGGTTGGCAAAGCAGCAAAGAATGCTGCTAGGCTAAATAGTTTTCTGATTTCTGTAAGGATGGTATCTGAAGCACTTTGTAACCCTGTATTTAATTTTATTACAGTAATTACTCTGCAAGATGAAACATTAGAAACTGAGAAAGAAAAATTGATCAAATCAGGTTGTGTAAAGAACTATGATTTGATATGGAAACATTCAGATGGGCGCACTGTGACACCTCATTACATACTGCCCTGGCTGGTAAGATGGTATCATTTACCTCACCATTTAGAGAAAAATAATTTAACAAGTATATTAAATAATGACATATTTACTCCATCTTCTCATTCTCCAAGTTACTATTATATAGAGAATTGTGAAAGTTGTCTATCTTATATTGTACCTTCTAGTATTAAAACTAAAGATTCAGCTTTGCCACCCCTTGGTGACCTATTGTAAATCTTCAGCTAAATTTCATCCAACTGAAGCAATGTCACAACTTTAATTTGTCAAATTAATTTTTTATTTTTTTAAATATGTTTAATTATTGTTTGCATGTTTTCAGCCTGGATAGAAGCTTGTTCATCTACTAAAATAATACAGGCAGTGCATAATAGTTACTGAAGGAATGAATGGAATATTTCATACTATTAATTTCGACAGAGGCACACGCTTCATTGCCGAGATCATAAATTATGTCAAAACTTTGAAAACAAGTTTGCAACTCTGCTGTCCTCATCACCTTCAGTCTTCTGGTTTACTTGAGAGAATAAATAGAATTATTAAAACTAGGTTAGGAAAAATATGTGAAGACACTGGTCTAAAGGGTCCTGATACACTGTCAAGTATGACATGAACTTATGGGCCTTACCCGTGAGAATGCCAGCTGCTCCATCTGCCCAAAATGTGGAGCTTAAATTAACGGACAAATTATTATTCAAAACTTATTTCTATCTTACAGACCTTGCACTAAAGAACTTGTGAAGCCCTTCTCCAACCTACTGCTCAGCCCTGTCATACCTTGCAATCAGAGGAGTGGGTTTCTGTTGAAGTTTTTCAAAGGAAGTCTTCCTTGGAACTAAGCTGGAAGGGGCCAAATCTTGTTCTTACAATGCATACTGCTATTCATTGTACTGGACTACCAGCCAGAATTCATGCTTACTACTGTAAGAAGACCTGCCTAATATCCATGGTGATGAAGGACGTTGCCTCGCCTGCTCCTGATGACATTACTTATGATGGTCCTGACTCCTCCTCTTCTAGCTGAGATGAAAGAAAATCTCTTCCTACAAGTACTATAGCAATATGCCAAAAACCTTAATATAGCAGTTGCTGGGTCTGTACATTTAATGGATTTTGAACAAAGATTGTCTGAGAGAAACTTTTTTAAAAATGTTTTAGATATATATATATATATATATATATATATATATATATATATATATATATATATATATATATATATATAGAGAGAGAGAGAGAAACTTAGTCAGGCACTCTGGACCCAATAAAGGCCACTTCAAATAGGGTAACCAATACTGAATAAACCAAATAAATCAAATAAGTCTTGCTACAATTGTCCACAAATGATAAAAACTATTTAATACCAAAATACAAGATTAAGCGCTTTCATTCCACAATGGAGAACTTCATCAGAATGAAGCAGTATTCAAGATAAACCTTTAAATACACTCTAACCATATCCTATTGGTCATGTCATTAGGAACATACAAAATATCAGGGTCTATATCATATGAGCGAATCGCACAAATTGCGAAAGCTCATAATATCAAATGTACTGGACCTTCAAGTGCTTTTTCTGAGATCACGGTACAGTGAAGAATGGGATATTTGCCCTTTCCTCACTGTAGTACGATCTTGGAATTGGAATATATATTTAGCGGGGGGTGTGGGGGGCACAGCTCCCCACAATAGGAAGTTCGAGATCTGGTACATTCGATATTATGAGCGTTCTCAATTTGTGTGATTCGCTCATATAATATAGACCCAAATATCATTGGTCACTACTCTATTTGGTCTAAAACAATTGTGTTAGCTAAAGTAAAATAAAAAAAACTTTCATATGACAACAATTCCCTTATTCCTGCTATAAAAAGGTGAGCTTTCAAATATTGAATGAAAAAACGTTATATGTATATATATTTATACATATACAAAAATATACACATTTGTATACATTTGTTGGCGTCAGACTGACTGATAATAGATAAATTACCAGTAAATGTATCAGGAAATATGCCATATAAAAAGAAAAATTATAGAATATGTTTACATTTCCAAGCAGAAGAAACTACTGAACATGCATTTTTTAAAAGTAAAAGAGTGAAAAAGTTATGGAGAAAATAATGTAAAAAAGATTTTTTTCCAAGACATAAAAGAAGAGGATAAAATAATCATGGATATGATTAAGTATGCAATTATAAGAATAGAAGTAAATAATAAGTTAAAATAATGCATAAAAGTTATTTTATATGATAAGGGTTATATAAAATGAAAGAATAAATTAAATTATTTTTAATGGTAAAGGGTTTTAGCAACAATATCAAGTAAAATTAGATGGTGGCTATGGAGAAAGGACTGGGGCTCTTATAGGGATGACAATTTAGTGTGATTGTAAGGAAAAGTATAAATATGTGCAAATATAGTTGTAAATGCATATATTTGTTCATTTGTTAATATTTGCAAATATGTTAATATGCTGTAAATAACAGTTCTATTTTGTATATAAATAAAGGGCCCCTATTATTTTTGATAGGTGCCAAAAAATTCATTGATTCCAAACTTTCATCAATAACCAAGGATTACTTACGGGGAATTTCTTCACTGACATATCAAAAACATTCAGCAAAATAAACCATACCATACTGCTGCAAACCCCAGACTCCTGCAACTTTGCTGCCTCCAGTATTAACTGTTGCAAAGCTACTTAACAAATAATGCATTGCAGTTAACTCAGGCAATTCCACTTGCCAACAAATACAGAGTTCATCAAAGCTCCATCCTAGGCCTTATGCGGTTTTCTATTTTCATAAGCCATATTCCTTACCTGTTCAAAACCTTACATATCCTAGTGTATACAAATGGCCCTGTCATCTCAATATAATCTACATCATATTCTGCTCCACAATGACATCATAATAAACCATGATAAAAATAAAATCTATGCATTTTGGTAACCTTCCATGACTAAAAACACTGTCTAGTCACTCCCACCCTACCACATCAACAATTCAGCCTCTGAACAATTACATTTTTCAGTATTTGGTCATGATACTTGATACTTTATTACCTATGATACCTCAGACCAGTGGAGGCTGGTGACTTCAAATCAAAGGGGGGCTGCAGGAGACACTTGCATGGGGTGGGGCCAAGTAGAAAGGGGTGAGGTTAACTTCATAGGGTGGAGCTATGGTACAGTTGGATCAACATTGATTGTGCTTATCATTTTACATAAAATAACTGCTCAATCACTATTGCATATGCTAAATAGTCTACCAAATACTAGACTAAATCAGTTGCATTTCAGTGCTAATGAGGTTTTTAGGTTAATTATCAGCAAAAAAACCAAAACATCTCTAAACAGTAAAAAAGTATGTGGTCTTGACTGTATGATACTATCATGAGTACACATGATGTAAACATACATTGCACTGTATAAGGCAGTACAAATCCAAGTGAAAAGTAAGATTCATCAGAAGTCCCACTGTGCTATCTTAATTTATTATGCACAGCTCCAGGTCACTCCAATGCCTAATGTGCCAGTGGTTCTAAGAAACATTGACACAGGCTTGTATGACTGTTGATCTTACCAAAATAGACATTACTCTTGCAAAACCAGAATTACAACAGTAAAGAGCAGGGCCAGTCAACTCAATTCATTCACAAACAGCCCCACCCCGTCCCCATTACCAAACAAAAGTATCTGCTTTGACCCTGCCAGGATTAAATTAGCATACTTGCATTAATTTCACTTAGCTGACAAAAACATTAGTCACAACGTATGTGTGTCAACTCACCTTATACAAATGCATATTATATTATTATTTATTTTACTTTTGTTTACCCAGCTTTGTCCAACTGTCTTTAGTCAAAATACACCTTTTCAGCATGTCTGAGGAGAAAAGCTCAACATATTACAAACATTTTTAAACAGACATTCAGTATATACATAAACAGATGAAATAACATACAGCTAGAATGACTCATACATTTGATAATTAGATTACATTCATCTGAAAGTGCAAATAACCATTACAGTCTTGCAATGCCAGAATTACAACAGTAAACAGCAGGGACAGTTGATTTATTCACACAAAGTCCCAGTCCCTATTGCCCACTCCACATACAGTATCTGAGTTGATCTTGCAAGGTTAAACGACAAAAAAGGATAAAAGACAGCACTGTTATTAATATATGTATTTTTTCACATAAGCAGTAGCCAGAGTTCAGAGCTTGTGGTCGATCTTACTTCACTCAAATGCATATTGCCTACCCACAATATCTGCTTTGAGCCTACAATATTTAAAATAATGAAAAGAAGACAATGATTGCATTACTGCATTTCTTTCACATCATACAGTAAAGAGCTTGCAAGTAATCTTATTTCAGTTCACTCATGCACTTAGTCATGCAAGGCTAGAGTTTCAACAACAAAACATTCACACACCATCCCAATCTTTATTGACTGACCCTATAAAAAGATTAGGTTAAAAAAATGCATTTTATCCACAAGTAGCCCCCAAAACGCAGTGCATACCTAGTATCTGTTTGCCCCCTGCTACAATATTTTTACTAGAACAAATATATCCACAGTCAAGCAGCTTCCAAAGCACACTGCCTCTTTAGTATCTAGTTAACCCTGCCAGGATATTATATTAAATAAATACATCAACAGCCCCCAAAACAAACACACTGCCTCCTTAGTATCTGGTTACCCTTGCCAGGGTATTATATTAAATAAATCCATCAACAGCCCCAAAACAAACACACTGCCTCCTTAGTATCCAGTTACACCTGCCAGGGTATTATATTAAATAAATCCATCAACAGCCCCCAAAACAAACACACTGCCTCCTTAGTATCTGGTTACCCCTGCCAGGGTATTATATTAAATAAATCCATCAACAGGCCCCAAAACAAACACACTGCCTCCTTAGTATTCGGTTATCCCTGCCAGGGTCTTATATTAAATAAATCCATCAACAGCCCCCAAAACAAACACACTGCCTCCTTAGTATCCGGTTACCCTTGCCAGGATATTATATTAAATAAATCTATCAACAGCCCCCAAAACAAACACACTGCCTCTTTAGTATCTGGTTACTCCTGCCAGGATATTATATTAAATAAATACATCAACAGCCCCCAAAACAAACACATTGCCTCATAGTATCTGGTTACCCCTGCCAGGATATTATATTAAATAAATACATCAACAGCCCCCAAAACAAACACACTGCCTCCTTAGTATCTGGTTACCCCTGCCAGGGTATTATATTAAATAAATACATCAACAGCCCCTGAAACAAACACACTGCCTCATTAGTATATAGTTACCCCTGCCAGGATATTATATTAAATAAATCCATCAACAGCCCCCAAAACAAACACACTGCCTCTTTAGTATATAGTTACCCCTGCCAGGATATTATATTAAATAAATCCAGCAAAATCCCCCAAAACAAACACACTGCCTCCTTAGTATATAGTTACCTCTGCCAGGATATTATATTAAATAAATCCATCAACAGCCCCCAAAACAAACACACTGCCTCATTAGTATCCGGTTACCCCTGCCAGGATATTATATTAAATAAATCCATCAACAGCCCCCAAAACAAACACACTGCCTCATTAGTATCCGGTTACCCCTGCCAGGCTATTATATTAAATAAATCCATCAACAGTCCCCAAAACAAACACATTGCTTCCTTAGTATCCGGTTACCCCTGCCAGGATATTATATTAAATAAATCCATCAACATCCCCCAAAACAAACACACTGCCTCATTAGTATCCGGTTACCCTTGCCAGGCTATTATATTAAATAAATCCATCAACAGTCCCCAAAACAAACACATTGCTTCCTTAGTATCCGGTTACCCCTGCCAGGCTATTATATTAAATAAATCCATCAACAGCCCCCAGAACAAACATACTGCCTCATTAGTATCTGGCTGACCCTGCCAGGCTATTATATTAAATAAATCCATCAACAGTCCCCAAAACAAACACATTGCTTCCTTAGTATCCGATTACCCCCGCCAGGCTATTATATTAAATAAATCCATCAACAGCCCCCAAAACAAATACACTGCCTCATTAGTATCTGGCTGACCCTGCCAGGGTATTACATTAAAAAAAATCATCAACAGTCCCCAGAACACACTGCCTCTTTAGTATCTGGTTAACTCTGCCTGGATGTTATATTACAAAAAATATCAACAAATAGTTCCCAATATACAGTGCCTCCTTAGCATCTGGTTCACCTTGCCAGGATTAAAAAAAAACATCAACAGCCCCTAAAACACGCTGCCTCCTTAGGATCTGGTTAACCCAGCCAGGATATTATATTTAAAAAGTATCCAACAGCCCACCCCCCCAAACACACTGCCAACCTAATACTATCTGGTTGACTACTGCCAGGAAAAAATGCATAAAGTCAAGTGTATCTGGTTGACCCTGCTATGAAAAAAATACACAACTTTTATCTGACTGACTGATGATGATAATTATTACATTAGAGAGAGAGAGAGAAATGGGGGAGAAGTCTCTAACTATAAAGGGGAGGAAATGTTGAAAGAACTCCACAGGAAAAAAATCAGATAAGAAACTTTTGTTTAATCCGATGAAATAGAATGAATGTTTTTTGGGTGAATGGGTTCTCAACAGAATCAGCCTTATCTCCCAGAGCACTTCCTGCTCCAAAACGTACATCTTTAAATATCATTCCTACCAGACATGTATAAATAAACTAACAGCAATGAGCTTAACCAATGAAACAGGTCAAGATGCCTCAGCATTTTAGATTCTACTTATTTATTTGGTAAGCAGATATACTCAACTGGAGCACTACTTTACTTCCAACACTGAGCATGGTTATTTCTTCCCATTAACTAGTCCAGAGAGTTTCACTTTCCTCCCTTCCCCACCCCAATAAGGTACAACTTTACTGACACCACTACAGCAATTTACTCATTAGGCCTTTGAGGAAAGCCATCCTATTAAGTACAGCATGGCCCAATAAGCACATGAGATGTCTCAACCAATCATGAACAATAATGGATCCATTAAATTCCAAATACTTGCTGTTCATTAGCAGGTCAGTAGCCCAAGCAGTAAAAGCCAATGCTGTTTTACCTGAGCCTAAAAACTACACTAGCCTGGGGCTCATGGAATAAAGGGGTATATATTACAAGCATCTCCTGCCACATATTTCTCACATCCCAAAGGTTCACTTGCCTTGTTTATTGGCTGCTGTTATGATCCTACACTCTGACTGGCTATGAAGGTAATGCTTCTTGGTGTTCCACACCTTTCTCGGGATTACACTCTAGACAGGTGCTGCACTGTACAAGTACATCATATCAGACAACACCACAATAAAACCATACTACCTTGTTAAAATACTCTATACTACAGTACAGCTATAAAGTATTAACCAGGTTGAGTGGGTGCTATTGCCTAGAATACTTACCCACTCAACAATACCTCACTGCATACACGGTTTTAATGATTTCAGTGTGATTCATTTCTGCCACTTTCCAAGATATTCATTTCTGCCACCTTCCAAGATATTCATTTCTGCCATCTTCCAAGATATCAATGCCATGTCAGAGTATGTAAGTTAAATTTAAATAAAAACAAAACAAAAAAAAAAAAAAAACAGGACTACCAAATATTTATTTATTTAACATTTGTTTACCAGGAAAGTCCGACTTGGAACAAGCCGATTTTCAGCAGAGGACTCTGAAAATAAATGAAGTTGCTTGCACACCACCATCTATTTTCAAAATATTGAATTACTGGGAGAGGTACAATTTGTACAAGACAGGATTACCAGAGCAGGATAATTTACTTCAGGCACAAGAATATTTTTTTAACATTAGCTAAAACAAAACCCCTTTGATGTACCTCAAAAAAATGAATGATGAGTGATTGACTGAGACTGTCCTTTTCCATCATGAACAACAAAGTAAAGTAGGCTTTTTTTAAGTAGCTACTAGCTAGGTCAGGAATCCAGAAATCTTTCCTCCCGTAGCAAGCACCCAAAGAAAGCTGTTTGCAATCAGATTCAATATTGGCAATGGTAGCACTAGCACACCCGCGTACCATATGGTAGCAAGTAACCAAAAGTACCTCTCCTGCACTGCCTGCTACTACTGATTGGTTTTCGCTCTCTTTCTGAAAAAGAGAGTGAAAAACAATCAGTAGCTATCCTGCCATTCATGTCACGTATGTGACTGCGGACATGGCAGTCCGCCCCCCTTCCACTTTACTGTGTGGTTACTGCACAGACTTCTGGGCATCACACACTGATGCAGAACTCTCCGTAGTCTGAACTGCCTTTACAGCAGTCTGAGACAGTTCATCTTTACAGAGAAAATAAAGAAAAGCAAAAAAAAAAAAACCCCGGAACTCGCCGAGCAACGAGCATGCGCAGTTCGAGTTCCGGGACTTTGCAAGTCAGTCAGACTTGTTTTTACAGCACAAGTCAGCCAGTTTTAATTTATAAATATTTTATTGTACAACACGTGTTTTTTTCTTTTTCATCACATAGCTGGGGGGGGTTGCAGTCTGATGCCACGAGCCGCCACTGCCTCAGACTGAATGTTTCAAACTGACAATCCATAAATAATCAACATATGTGATCACATTTCAAGATCCTTTACCTCAGAATCCAGAAGCACAGCTAGAAGAGAAGTCCTGTTCTCTGAAGAAGAATGCTGTCTATGTCTATTAGCCTACTTATCTAAGCAAAGCTTGTTGATGTAGAGATTTTATCACACTGGATTCATTTTCATCTCCTTTACATTTGAGAATCACTGTACATCTGTCTCAAGGTCCTGCCAGTTACCTTTCCAAGAATGATATGATTTACTTGTAGCCACTCAAATTTACAAAACAATTAAAATCAAGCTTATCAACAGCTGTCATAAACCATTAATTTCACAACTATTCATTCCTTGTGCTCCTTTGCTACTAAATCTACCATCTGCTATCAATCAACAACTCACTCATCACCTGTGAGCAGGCCATCTATATTTTAAGTCTTAAGTTATGAAACTCTGTTTCTCATGACATCCATCCATGCCCCTCACTCAAAGAATTTAAACTCAAATTATGTGACTACCTGCCCATTAGAGTAGGATGTACTAATTTCTAAAATTTCCAGTTACTAGATTATTTTTCTCAAGTCTTCTACTGTCCAGCTATCTTACCTCTACACTTTCAATTTATTCTTATTAACTGCTGTGAATTTTAAGTTTCCTGTTTTGTGAATACTAACTATTGTAAACTGTACATTATGCAAATAACAATAGCAAACCTTGTAAATGCATAACATAATATCCTGCCCTATGTATTGTAATATATCTAGCGATGAATTGTACCTATTCTACTTCTCTACCACATTTCATCATACTGTGCAAAGCTATTTATATAACCAACACTAATTCTGTAGTATTATCTACTGTATATTTAACAATTGTATTACAATAAGCTTTGTGTTTTATTGCATTTATCTGAAATCTAAGGCTGTAGCTGAAATGGGTCCCCAGGATCAGTCTACTACCCCAGTAAAAAATTCAATAAGTAAGTAAATAAATAAATAAATACACATTCCTGAGGATTCAGTAAACTCTGTGTAAGCTTAGTGTGAGTCCTACATGGAGTTTACATGTTTGTGCAGTGAGCAACAGTACTAACTGCATATGTATAATGTGCACTGTGTTTAAATATAAATAAACACAGTTTCATAGCTAACACAGTGCTGCTGGCCCAGAAACCATGTAAAGCAACATAGACAGCAGCAGACAAGTAAACCTGCTTAGTTACAAGCAAACTAGGTCTACGTGTTTCCACGAAATGCCAGAAGGATTACCAGGACAATTTATATAGCTCTAACACATTACATGACAGTGTATACAGTGCAGAATACTGTGGAAACCTGTTTCAGGCATAATGAACAAAAGTTGTATAAATGATTAGTATGGGTACGTAGAATCTTCTATAAATAAACAATCAGGGTAAGTGTGTGTACTGAATTGGGACACACAGATGAATTCTAGGAATGAACACAGGGAAAAAGCACAGGTGAAATATGGAAATACACAGCAGACAAGGGCATGTCAGTGAAGAAATTTGTAGCATGAACACTAATCACATATCAACATGATACAGTCTGGACTGCACAGTAAACGTATATGTAGAATGTACCATCATACAGGATGATGCCACAATATAAACAATAAATGATAGACATCAACAATTGGCTTAGCTTCTGGTGTCAATCCAGGGGGATCCAGCATCTCTCAGCATGGAATGAGATGGTTGACAGGCCACACTGCTTTGCTAGAGATGGTTTGCATCTGTGTTCTCTAGGCTATTGGTACTGGCAAAGATGCTTGCCTCCCCCATAGTGACTTTTTCAGGCAATGTCAAAGCCACAAATGTTCAAACATAAAAAACTCCACTGGAGACAAACTCAAGGTTCTGCTGCTTAATGATAGGAGTCTAAACATGCAACTGCACGGGGGGAAATTGCCAACCTGCTAGCTGACAGATTTGGCACAACCTCCCCCCCCAGCCATACCTCAAAGCCCACCTAACAACAGTCCTCTGCCAATTATTTCTAGACATCAGGTTATATCTGTGCTTTCCAGTGCTAAAAACATGGCCTCAGTGGTACCAGATCACATCCCATATTGCTTATTAAGTAATCTAAAACAGGACCTAGAGGACCAATTTAGCATCCTCTTTAACCATAGCCTGAGAACTGCCTTTATTGCAGCAGTGGAAAACAGCAACAGTAATCCCCTTGTGCAAAGGGGGGGGGGGCATCAACCAACTCTGGGAACTATAGACTAATAAGTCTAACCAGTCACATCTGCAAGGCCATGAAAAGAATCACCATGAGCATTATCAACAAGGATTTAGGTGACCCTCAGACTATAGACCCAAGCCAATTGGCTTTGAAAATGGTAGATCATGCTTATTAAACCTAGTAGACTTCTTCAAGAAAGTCACCAAAGACCTGGATGAAGGCAAGACAGTACATACTACCTATCTTGACCTGGCAAAAACTTTTGACAAAATCCCAAAGTCAGGTATCATTGAGAAACTCTCCAAGCTTGGAATTAACCCTTGCATCACTAGATAGATAGCCAATTGGCTCACTGACAGAACACATACATACTGTCAAAGTTAGTGACTCAACCTCTATCAGTAGAGCTGTCACCAGTGGTGTACCACAAGGATCTGTGCTGGGGCCTTTACTGTTTGGAATCAATTTTTTGGAAGTCCAGGCTACAGTAGGCTGCCTTTGGCTGAACACGTTTTCTGATGCTTGCAAATTAGATGCAATCATTGAGTCCACCAATGATGTTAACATATTATAGCAGGGCTAACACAAACAAATGCTTGGTGTCAAAGCCATGGTCTACAACTAAATGCAGAAAAGTGCCTTTATTATTGGCTTTGGCAGACTAAAATTCCCAGTAATTACAGTATTAACAACACCTCTCTAAGCTCCAACCCAGTGTTGCGAGACCTAGGAACACAAGTAGATACCAATCTGAACTTCGACCACAAACTTTCCACAGTGGTAAGGAAAGCCTTCTACATTTTGCACCTCATAAGTAAGGGCATCGCATCCAGGTCTGAGGATGTTATAACACCACTGTACTAGACTATCAGTAGAACATTAATAGGGCACAATTCTCCCTATTGCATATACCTCATCAGACACCTGCAGCAATCAGAGAGACCACAGGGGCTTCTCAACAAGATAATACAATGCATCAAAACTATGCCATGATATACGTGGATAGACTAAAAGGCCTGTCACTGTACTCCATATCATATTGGCTTTTGCAAGGTGACTGGTGCCTAGCCTACAGGCCAGTCTCTGACCCTGCCCTGATGTAAATGCTGTGCATCCACAAATCTAATGGCACATGAGTCAGTCACTCTAGGGATCTTGACATTAACAGAACATGCTTGAGACAGATATATCTCCCAGAGACTGCCACTCCTGTGGAATAAACTTCCAAATCACATGAAACAGAGCTCCTCACTGACCCTCTTAAAGTGCAACCTAGATAAATGGATTTGAAATTGCAAATATACTGTGGATGTGACACCCATGTCCATCATGGACAGGGATAGTCAATGTTGACCATAGGCTCTCTCTGTGAAATATGTCCACCTAAAAAGGACAATTAGCTACTTGGGATGAACATGGATAGGCTTGCTACTTAAATGCCAGAAGGATTACCAGGACAATTTATATAGCTCTAACACATTACAAGTCTTCTACTGTCCAGCTATCTTACCTCTACACTTTCAATTTATTCTTATTAACTGCTGTGAATTTTAAGTTTCCTGTTTTGTGAATACTAACTATTGTAAACTGTACATTATGCAAATAACAATAGCAAACCTTGTAAATGCATAACATAATATCCTGCCCTATGTATTGTAATATATCTAGCGATGAATTGTACCTATTCTACTTCTCTACCACATTTCATCATACTGTGCAAAGCTATTTATATAACCAACACTAATTCTGTAGTATTATCTACTGTATATTTAACAATTGTATTACTATAAGCTTTGTGTTTTATTGCATTTATCTGAAATCTAAGGCTGTAGCTGAAATGGGTCCCCTGGATCAGTCTACTACCCCAGTAAAAAATTCAATAAGTAAGTAAATAAATAAATAAATAAATACACATTCCTGAGGATTCAGTAAACTCTGTGTAAGCTTAGTGTGAGTCCTACATGGAGTTTACATGTTTGTGCAGTGAGCAACAGTACTAACTGCATATGTATAATGTGCACTGTGTTTAAATATAAATAAACACAGTTTCATAGCTAACACAGTGCCAAAAGGATTACCAGGACAATTTATATAGCTCTAACACATTACATGACAGTGTATACAGTGCAGAATACTGTGGAAACCTGTTTCAGGCATAATGAACAAAAGTTGTATAAATGATTAGTATGGGTACATAGAATCTTCTATAAATAAACAATCAGGGTAAGTGTGTGTACTGAATTGGGACACACAGATGAATTCTAGGAATGAACACAGGGACAAGCACAGGTGAAATATGGAAATACACAGCAGACAAGGGCATGTCAGTGAAGACATTTGTAGCATGAACACTAATCACATATCAACATGATACAGTCTGGACTGCACAGTAAACGTATATGTAGAATGTACCATCATACAGGATGATGCCACAATATAAACAATAAATGATAGACATCAACAATTGGCTTAGCTTCTGGTGTCAATCCAGGGGGATCCAGCATCTCTCAGCATGGAATGAGATGGTTGACAGGCCACACTGCTTTGCTAGAGATGGTTTGCATCTGTGTTCTCTAGGCTATTGGTACTGGCAAAGATGCTTGCCTCCCCCATAGTGACTTTTTCAGGCAATGTCAAAGCCACAAAAGTTCAAACATAAAAAAACTCCACTGGAGACAAACTCAAGGTTCTGCTGCTTAATGATAGGAGTCTAAACATGCAACTGCACGGGGGGAAATTGCCAACCTGCTAGCTGACAGATTTGGCACAACCTCCCCCCCCAGCCATACCTCAAAGCCCACCTAACAACAGTCCTCTGCCAATTATTTCTAGACATCAGGTTATATCTGTGCTTTCCAGTGCTAAAAACATGGCCTCAGTGGTACCAGATCACATCCCATATTGCTTATTAAGTAATCTAAAACAGGACCTAGAGGACCAATTTAGCATCCTCTTTAACCATAGCCTGAGAACTGCCTTTATTGCAGCAGTGGAAAACAGCAACAGTAATCCCCTTGTGCAAAGGGGGGGGGGGCATCAACCAACTCTGGGAACTATAGACTGATAAGTCTAACCAGTCACATCTGCAAGGCCATGAAAAGAATCACCATGAGCATTATCAACAAGGATTTAGGTGACCCTCAGACTATAGACCCAAGCCAATTGGCTTTGAAAATGGTAGATCATGCTTATTAAACCTAGTAGACTTCTTCAAGAAAGTCACCAAAGACCTGGATGAAGGCAAGACAGTACATACTACCTGTCTTGACCTGGCAAAAACTTTTGACAAAATCCCAAAGTCAGGTATCATTGAGAAACTCTCCAAGCTTGGAATTAACCCTTGCATCACTAGATAGATAGCCAATTGGCTCACTGACAGAACACATACATACTGTCAAAGTTAGTGACTCAACCTCTATCAGTAGAGCTGTCACCAGTGGTGTACCACAAGGATCTGTGCTGGGGCCTTTACTGTTTGGAATCAATTTTTTGGAAGTCCAGGCTACAGTAGGCTGCCTTTGGCTGAACACGTTTTCTGATGCTTGCAAATTAGATGCAATCATTGAGTCCACCAATGATGTTAACATATTATAGCAGGGCTAACACAAACAAATGCTTGGTGTCAAAGCCATGGTCTACAACTAAATGCAGAAAAGTGCCTTTATTATTGGCTTTGGCAGACTAAAATTCCCCAGTAATTACAGTATTAACAACACCCTCTCTAAGCTCCAACCCAGTGTTGCGAGACCTAGGAACACAAGTAGATACCAATCTGAACTTCGACCACAAACTTTCCACAGTGGTAAGGAAAGCCTTCTACATTTTGCACCTCATAAGTAAGGGCATCGCATCCAGGTCTGAGGATGTTATAACACCACTGTACTAGACTATCAGTAGAACATTAATAGGGCACAATTCTCCCTATTGCATATACCTCATCAGACACCTGCAGCAATCAGAGAGACCACAGGGGCTTCTCAACAAGATAATACAATGCATCAAAACTATGCCATGATATACGTGGATAGACTAAAAGGCCTGTCACTGTACTCCATATCATATTGGCTTTTGCAAGGTGACTGGTGCCTAGCCTACAGGCCAGTCTCTGACCCTGCCCTGATGTAAATGCTGTGCATCCACAAATCTAATGGCACATGAGTCAGTCACTCTAGGGATCTTGACATTAACAGAACATGCTCGAGAGACAGATATATCTCCCAGAGACTGCCACTCCTGTGGAATAAACTTCCAAATCACATGAAACAGAGCTCCTCACTGACCCTCTTAAAGTGCAACCTAGATAAATGGATTTGAAATTGCAAATATACCGTGGATGTGACACCCATGTCCATCATGGACAGGGATAGTCAATGTTGACCATAGGCTCTCTCTGTGAAATATGTCCACCTAAAAAGGACAATTGGGGCTACTTGGGATGAACATGGATAGGCTTGTAAGGGTTGTAGGACCGCTAACCTATGAACCTATGAACCTATGTCAACAGTTCTCAGGGGGCATATTACTACAGCTGTTATAGAAGGAGCATGTAATGTAATAGCAACAATGGCTATCAATACATTAGCTCACATCACAGATTGTGATACCTTTTTGTAATCATACTGCACATCCACACCTCAATATAGGATATTTCAATAACAGCAACATTAGCATGTCAAATGATCATAGGGTCATAGGAAACTATTAGGCTGATGGCCAACCTGACATGACATCCTAGCCATTATTATAAAATGAGAGTAAAAAATGCTTATATGTGTATTATGGAAGATAGTAAGACTATTATGCGTATGTGTATATTTAGTAGCAAACAACAAAATGGACTATACTCCATAGGGTAAATGCCTCGTTATTTGGGTGACATAAAAACGGTAAGCGCTTTCGCTAGATAGCTTCCTCAGACCTTCAAGAACAAACACACTTTTTTTTTCCTTATATACTACTTCCAAATATTTCAAAATGTGTCATTACCAATCAGAACACTTCTTACATGGTCATGTGTCTAATTTAAATATTTATACAAAAATGCAAAAATAAAAGCAAAGGTAAAAATGCATAAGTAAAATGATAAAAGTACAGCAACAACTTGCTCAATATAAAATATATAAAAGTTTTACAGCACAAATAGAACGCATATAACATGCACTAATTTATACAGAAATAAAACATGCACAGCAACAGCTTGCTCAAAACACGATTCAAAAATACAATTCAAGAACACAATTCAAGAATATAGTTCAAAATATATATGGGTTATGCAGCACATTTATAACACATATAACCTGCACTGACTTATAATATAGCCATAATACAACCATAGACGTCAGAAATCAAATAATTTGAGGTTCTGACTTCACTTTTTCATCTTCCTGTTCTTTAGGTAAGGTTTAATAGAGGCTTTTTCATTGAGTCCTCTTCCTTTGTCTGCTCTAAAGGCTATTATCCATTGTGCCTCCCTATATTCAGTAAAATTTCTAAAGTCACCTTATCTAATACTTGGTACAATAACCTCTATAACTCTGAATTTAAATTTATGTGTCTCCCCTTCTTGCATATCATGTTTGGACAGAGCACTATGCTCACTTTTAGTATGAATATTATAAAGATGTTCCCTTATACGATCTTTAAAAACTCTGTTGGTTTTATCAAAATAGAATGAGTGGCAACATTCGCAATTTGCTAAGTAGACCACATGAGATGTCAAGCAAGTAGTTGCTGAAGTAAATGTGAATTCTTGACCTGTATCTGGATGTACAAATTTATTACTGGTATTACTATATGAACACAAATTACATTTACCACAGGGCTGAGTACTGTATTCTTTATCTTTATGTGTTTCTGCATTTTTTTCATGACAAAGCAGTCTTTTTAAATTCTTCTTATTTTTATACAAGAAACTGGGTTTTGTGCCTAGCAGACTATTTATATCAGTAAGTATTGACCAATTCTTCATAAACACTTCCCTCAGCTCTTTGTTATCACAGGTATAAAACAAAGGAATTTTCAATTGTTTATCTACTGCGGTATCGACAGACTCTACACTGTTTTTCTGTTGCGGTCCATAGTATGATTGGGCCCTACTATCCCTAAGACTAGTGACATCACTTAAATTTCTCTTAATTTCATTGATGTGATAGCCCCTCTTTGTCAACCTCTTTTCTAAGCCAACAATTTCATTCTTGAAGCCTTCTTCTGTGGGGTTCAGCCTTGAGGCTCTCATCCCTTGTCCTTTTATTAAGTTTCTAAAGACATAGTTTGGCTGCATACTTTGTCTAGATAATAAAGAATTCCTATGACAGGGTTTTCTAAATACCCCTGTGTTTATAGAACCATTATGTAGTCTTTCTATATATAGATCGAGGTATTCCACTCTTTTACTAGATGAGGCCATGGTAAATCTTAGATATTCAGTTAAGGTGTTAATCTGATTCTTAAAAATTAGTAACTGTGCCTGAGTTTCTCTCCAAATTAGGAAGAGGTCGTCCACGAAACGACGGTAAAACATAACATATTGCATATACATATCATTCTTAAAAAGGGCACTGTGTTCCCAGTGTGCTAAAAACATGTTGGCATAGCTATTGGTACATGACGTGCCAATAGCTACGCCATCACACTGGACATACATGTCCCTGTCATAGGTGAAGATGCTATTATGGAGTATAATCTCGAGGAAATGACATATAAGATCTATTTGTATCAAACTATAGTCACTATTCATAACCAGATATTCATCTATATATTGTATGCCCAACTCATTTGGTATGATAGTAAATAGTGATTGGATGTCTAATGTGACAAATATGGTTTCTCCTTGAGTTCTCTCTAAATTTGTATTTTCATATAAATAAATGAGAAATTGTTTAGTGTCTTGTAAAACTATTTTATTTTTGTCAATGACTGGGCATAGATGTTTTTCTACAAACAAAGAGAGTGGCTCTGTAGCCCATCCTGCACCTGCCACTATAGGTCTCATTGGAGGTTTTTTGCTATGTTTGTGTACTTTAGGTAAGCCCTGTATTATTGGGATCAAAGGATTCTCCACTCTTAAATATTTATAAAGTTCTCCATTAATAACACCACTTCTTAAATCATCCAGTAAAGTGGCAGAAATAGAGTCCATCACTTGATAAACGTAATCTACAGGTACTAACTTGTAAAACTTTTCATCACTTAGCATTTCTCTCATGAGTGCAATATATTGTTTCGTGTCTAAAATGACAGTTGGACTGACTTTATCAGCTGGTCTGATAGTGATTTCTGAGTTACTTTGTAGTCTTTTAAGTGCTTCTCTCTCTCTATAATTCAGATTGTTCTTATTTTTAATTGCTTTTGATTTATTTTTATTACCATAGAACTTGTATAGTTCTTCTGTTCACTTAAAATACGCATCTACCAAAGGGTGGTTGTTAGGGACATATGTACTCAATTTCTTGAACATCATCCTATGCTCATTAGAGTCACTTCCAAAATCTAAATGTTGCATAACATTTCTGCAAAATATTTTTAAATCTAAAATGATGTCAGCTAAGGTACTATCATGACTTGGAATAAAATTTAAACCTTTTTCAAGGACATTAATCTCATCAGTAGTTAATTTATAGCTGGAGATGTTCCAAATCAATGAGTCTCCATTCTGCCCACATTTTCTTGACTGGTTGGCATTCCTGTCTCCAGAAAACTTCCTTTTCTGGCGGCCTCAGCTCATCAACCTGGGCTTCCTCATACCTCTGTCTGTATTGATCGGCAGGGGAAAAAGGGGGCATTATTGAGTGATCCTACAGTATTTTCATTTACATTCACTGTGGTGGTCTTAGGTCTAACTACCCTTTCTTGCTCATTTAATAAAGCATTATTTACTTTTACTACAGGATATAAATTCCTATTATGGATATTATCATTCACTTTATCATTTCTGTCAGCATTACTTTCAATACCAATACATTCAGTGACAACAACAGAACATGCATTTATGTTGGGCATAGCAGCTTCACTAGGCCCCATGTTTATTTGTACAACTGCTGTATCAGTAACATCATGTGTACTATCCTGATAATCTGAACGTGGCTTATTCTTGGGCCACATAAAGACATGTCCATTTTTAAAATCAGTCAAGTCTCTAGTGATTTTAACCTTTTTCTGCTGTATTATTTTACGTTCATATACAGCTACACTGTCCAACATGCTTTCAATTAAAGGATTAGCTACAGTCTCAGAATGTTTACTAAAAATGTCTTTCTGTTTGTCTTGTAAACGCTCTTTCAGCCTCTCCTCTTCAGGTTGAAAGAAATCAATTAACAGTCTCATATAACTTACGCTTACCTCGCGGTTGATTTTTTGCCAGCGTGCAAGTAATTGAGGATATTGTGACCCCTGTGCTGGCATATTAAACACCCGTAGTCTACGAGGAACAATTTTCCTTGCTAGACAAGCTTCAAAATGATGATGTTGTGCTTGTAAACGTTTTAATTTTAAAAAGTCTTGTTCCAGCCCTTCGACTGCCTGTTGTAGCTGTTCAGCCTCTTCTCCCACGCCTATAAATTCCACGTCTCCAGCAGTGACATCAAATTGGAGTAGGAGATTCCTTCTGGATATATTGTGTAAGTCTTTCAGAAACATTTTTGTTTATCTCAGAGTCACTTTTAGGATTATAAGCAAGGTCGATACCATCATTCCGGGATGCTGCCATGTCCCCACGAAGTGTAGTATGAATAAAAAAGTAGTAGCAAACAACAAAATGGACTATACTCCACGGGGTAAATGCCTCGTTGATAAAATTCAACAAGAAAATCAAACCAAAACTCAGGATTACAACGAGGCAACCAGGCCTTTGTCTGAAAAATTCAAACAGCATATATTCTTCAAACGGAAGGATTTATCCAAGTAACAAGTCCAGTCTGTGTAAAATTCACAACTCACACTTCATTTATTTGAGTGACATAAAAGCGGTAAGCGCTTTTGCTAGATAGCTTCCTCAGACCTTCAAGAACAAACACACCTTTCCTTTCCTTATATACTACCTTTAAACATTTCAAAATGTGTCATTACCAATCAGAACACTTCTTACATGGTCATGTGTCTAATTTAAATATTTATACAAACATGCAAAAATAAAAGCAAAGGTAAAAATGCAGAAGTAAAATGATAAAAGCACAGCAACAACTTGCTCAATATAAACTGTATAAAAGTTATACAGCACAAATAGAATGCATGTAACATGCAGTAATTTATACAGAAATAAAATAAAAAATGCACAGCAACAGCTTGCACAAAACACAATTCAAAAATACAATTAAAGAACGCAATTCAAGTAAAAATATATAGGGGTTATGCAGCACATTTATAACACATATAACCTGCACTGATTTATAATATAGCCATAATACAACCATAGATGTCAGAAATCAAATAATTTGAGTTTCAGACTTCACTTTTTCATCTTTCTATTCTTTAGGTAAGGTTTAATAGAGGCTCTTTCATTGAGTCATCTTCCTTTGTCTGCTCTAAAGGCTATTATCCATCATGCCTCTCTATTTTCAGTAAAATTTCTGATGTCACCTTCTCTAATACTTGGTACAATAACCTCTATAACTCTGAATTTAAATGTATATGTCTCCCGTGCTGAGGGAAGTGTTTATGAATATTTGGTCCATACTTACAGTGGACTCTGATATAAATAGTCTGCTAGGCACAAAACCCAGTTTCTTGTATAAAAATAAGAAGAATTTAAAAAGACTGCTTTGTCATGGAAAAAATGCAGAAACATATAAAGATAAAGAATACAGTACTCAGCCCTGTGGTAAATGTAATTTTTGTTCATATATTAATACCAGTAATACATTTTTACATCCAGATACTGGTCAAGAATTCACATTTACTTCAGCTACTTGCTTGACATCTCATGTGGTCTACTTAGCAGATTGCGAATGTTGCCACTCATCCTATGTTGGTAAAACCAACAGAGTTTTTAAAGATCGTATAAGGGAACATCTTTATAATATTCATACTAAAAGCAAGCATAATACTCTGTCCAAACATGTTATGCAAGGAGGGGAGACACATAAATTTAAATTCAGAGTTATAGAGGTTATTGTACCAAGTATTAGAGAAGGTGACATCAGAAATTTTACTGAAAATAGGGAGGCACAATGGATAATAGCCTTTAGAGCATACAAAAGAAGAGGACTCAATGAAAGAGCCTCTATTAAACCTTACCTAAAGAATAGGAAGATGAAAAAGTGAAGTCAGAAACTCAAATTATTTGATTTCTGACTTCTATGGTTGTATTATGGCTATATTATAAATCAGTGCAGGTTATATGTGTTATAAATGTGCTGCATAACCTCTATATATTTTGAACTATATTCGTGAATTGTGTTCTTGAATTGTATTTTTGAATTGTGTTTTGAGCAAGCTGTTGCTGTGCATTTTGTATTTTATTTCTGTATACATTAGTGCATGTTATATGTGTTATATTTGTAGGGCGGCCACAGTGGTGCAGCAGTTAGCATTGCCACCTCACAGCAAGAGGTTCTCTGGTTCGATTCTTGGCTGGGGTGCCTTCTGTGCAGAGTCTGCATGTCCTCCCTGCGGTCAAGTGGGTTTCTTCCGGGTGCTCCGGTTTCCTCCCACATCCCAAAGACATGCAGTAGGTGGATTGGACACTCTAAATTGGCCCTAGGTATGAGTGTGTACATGCGTGTGCCTTCTGTGTAAGGTTGGGCACCAGGCTGGCAAGTCGACACCATAAAACTCCACTTCAAATCATGAGCAAACAGATGATCCGCTGTGGCGACCCCTAACTGGGAAAAGCTGAAAGAATAAGAAGAACATATGTTTTATATTTGTGCTGTATAACTTTTATACATTTTATATTGAGCAAGTTGTTGCTGCGCTTTTATCATTTTACTTCTGCATTTTTACCTTTGCTTTTATTTTTGCATTTTTGTATAAATATTTAAATTAGACACATGACCATGTAAGAAGTGTTCTGATTGGTAATGACACATTTTGAAATGTTTGAAGGTAGTATATAAGGAAAGGAAAGGTGTATTTGTTCTTGAAGGTATGAGGAAGCTATCTAATGAAATCACTTACTGTTTTTATGTCACTCAAATAAATGTACTGTGAGTTGTGAATTTTACACATACTGGACTTGTTACTTGGATAAATCCTTCTGTTTGATGAATATATGCTGTTTGAATTTTTCAGACAAAGGCCTGGTTACCTCGCTGTAGTCCTGAGTCTTGGTATGTGTATATTTGTTGGATTGCATTACATTCTGCTATTGTCCATATGGAACATATGCACTACATCATGATGACAGAATCAGCAATAACACATGCAGTGGTCTGGAGATGGCTTTCATAGGCTCATAGAAGAACTCTCCTTCATGATGTGTGTATGCATATTTGAAATGAGGACATCCTTCACTCCTCTTCAGGAATGATGTCATATGGCCAGAGGGCAAAGGAGGATGTGTGGGTCTACATGAATGGTACCTCTTGTGGTAGTGAAATGAGCTATTCCAAAGATCACACAGTGACTATAACGTACCAGAAACAAAACAGACAGCAGTATACTGGGCCTGATATGAAATTTACACCTGTGTAGGCATAGAATATGAATGTCATGCAATGTCAATGTAGCAACACCACATATGTCTGGCTATAATACTGCCACATTGCAGTTTATGGAGTATGATGGCATCATTGTATTATGAGGAGAACATGTTGTGAGCACTATAGGGCATGGATGTGGAGTCACATTTCTGTAAGAAAATGTCTCATAAGTGATAGTTGTATGAATAGACACACAAGTATCTTGCTGTCAGATTAGAACAGCTATATGTGTAGTTAAACTAGATTGCAAACACAGTAGTTAATGTTACTGCCACAGCACAAGTTTGTCTTAAATACTGTCAGAGTGCATGTTACACAGGATGACATAATCATTATATGATACAACAAGATATTTGGAGGAGTGTTAGACATAGCTGTGGACTCACATATCATTCTAAAACTACCTATTTATAGATCACAGTACCTAACACAGGTGCCAGAGCACAATTCTACCTTTTATAGTGTAGGAGAATATTTTATAGCTGATTACATCAGCAGAAAGGAAGGTGTTCAAAGCAGTATCTGACATGCTGGTATAAAATGCTCTCTCTAATGTCAAGGAAGTGCACAAACACACACAGACACACACACACACACACACACACACACACACACACACACACACACACACACACACACACACACACACATACACCAGTTGCCTACATTAAGAATACAACCCCTACATATCTAAGTACACTGACTAGAGACATATCTACCTCTATCTGCATATCTACTCTACAATCCCTCTCTCAAGGACACCAGTAAATTACCCTGCTCATCTTGTGCTTCCAGCACTAGTCTGTAGGAATCTAAAGGACCCTCTCCAAATATCAGCAGTTCTCCTCACTGCATATCTACCCTACAATCCCTCTCTCAAGGACACCAGCAAATTACCCTGCTCATCTTGTGATTTCAGCACTAGTCTGTAGAAATCTAAAGGACCCTCTCCAAATATCAGTGGTTCTCCTCCCTGCATATCTACCCTACAATACCTCCCTCAAGGACACCAGTAAAGTATGTCTGTTGAATAATTTCTGCTAGAAAGACTTTCTACTATTGTACCTCTACTACAGGTGTTAAAGCAAGTCCTGAGCTAGGACAGGCAGCAGCCTCTACCCCCCTCTTCTGTACCTTTACATCTTCTCTTCCCCATCCTCTATAGAAACCCCTTTTGTCTAGCACCCACTTTTCCTTGTTGTACTCCAACTCCCACTCATATCAGCCTGCAATATTAGACCTGTCCACTAGGTGGCAGCCTTATCCCAGTCATAATCACCTTCTTATCATCTCTTATGCCCAGCTACTTATCTTAATTTCGCCTTTTGTCCCTGAATTGCTATTTAGTCCTCTCACTTTACCCCTTACTTCTACTGTCTATATCCACCTTTTCTAGGCTCAATTCTCACTGTCCTTTACCCACATCTGACTTTTCCAACTTACCTTCTGGAGTCAGTCCTGCTGATTGTTTTTATAACTGCTTCAATACCTGTCTTCTGCTCTATTCCTTATTTCCTTCTCACCTCTCTTCTACTTGTCACTTTCCCTGTCCTCTATTTTTCTATCTGTCTCAGTCCATACCATTCCTACCTCTCTGTCATTCTTTACCTTTACCATGTACTGCAAGATGTCCCATTGTCTTCTCTGAAGTTGTCTGTCTCTTGCCCCTCCTACCTGAACCTACTCTTCCCCCTACTGCCCTCCCCTCTCCACCTTTATCCTCTGTACTCCCATAAATACCCTGGGTTTAGTGGGGTGCCATCTTTAGGAATCGGGATAAGCTCTGGCTGCTCTCTGCTCCTCTCCCAGCGTCTAACCCCTGTGGTATGTAATTATTGTACTTGTTGTTGCTCATCATACCAAATGTTTTTCTTGATCTGTTTGGATCTGTGTGCCAAATAACCTTTTCCGTACCTGTTGCTGCTAAGATTTTTCATGGTATATGTGTATTTGTAAATTCGTGTAGACTACTGTGGTTTGATTAATCTGTGGTGTGCTTGTGTTTAATACTGTTAAGGCATCTTTTTTGCACCTTTTGAATAGCCCTTATAGTACACTTGTGCTCTAAAGGCTTGCTGTAAGTGTAACATATTTTGCTGGCATTTTAAGCCGAGAGCAGTGGATTTGTATGCAAGCACCCTTGCTAAATTTTAACTAAGTGTGCCTTTTCGGTATTGCTTGTTCTTAAACCTTGACATGGCTCATTGAACTACGCCACCCTCGTGGAGTTTCCATAAGGGTATTTAAAGCTACCTTTCCTGTTCAGCTGTGCTTACTCGCATAGTGGGTTATTATAGCAATATAGTACTGCCTTTGGAGAATTAGCAAGCTGATATCGGCTAAATTGCTAAAACCCCCACTCATGCGGACCTTTCCCTGAATGTGCCTGTACATTTCCAAATATCTGTAGCCGGCAAAAGGTTTTTTGAGCAGCGCTACCTAAGTGCTTACCCTGACACCTAAATCCTCTCCAAATACCTACCTTGTGCTGTATATGTGTTCAATCACAGATGTTTTAAGCCTATTAATGGCTTTGAAAGGATGCCATCCTAGTGGAGACTCTCAAGGTGCTTGTGATTAATCTCCTGCCTAGCTGTTTCCAGTCGTCTCTGCCTTTAGTGTATTAGTAAGCCGATATTAGCTAAACTGCCATGCATACAACTCATACTGACCCTTCTCTGAGTATTCCTGCACACTTTTGCATTGTCAGAAGCCTGTAATCAGCCTTTTGAAAGGCGCCACTTAAGCGCTTACCCTGAAGCCTAAATCCTCTCCACAGACCTACACTCTGCAGCGTATAGTTTTTTTTTTTCAAACTCTGCTGTTATAAGCCAGTAAATGGCTTTTGAAAGTACGCCATCCACGTGGAGACCCTTAGTGGGCTTGGGCTAAATGTACCTCCCTCCAGCAGTGTTTAATGCTGATAAATTACTGATATGCCGTACAGAAGCTGAATAGCTGATATGTGCACCCTTGGGTAGCAGTCCCTTAGGGCTGCCGCATAGAACCCCTAAAGCTAATTACAGTAGCTGTGCTATGAACTGTATAACACTTTCTCTGTGTGCTACACTAAGATACATTACCCCAAATTGTAAAGTGTAGTCCTACTGTGCCCTCACACAGTGTCCTGTTCTAGCATTGTACTTAAAGAAACTGTTTAACATGATTTTCTAATGCTGCAGTTAAGTAGGGAGGAATGTTTTAACTGCTACCTTTGATTTACTGCTACCACAAAAGGGCATATAACTACTGCATTAAAGAATTTTACATTGCTGCTACCAAGGATTTGGAAATGTTTAACTGCTATCTATAGATATTGTCTCTGTGAATGATTAGTCTAATTTGAAATGTTTGGGTTTTTGGAAAAGTAAACTTGCTAGCCATATATTTGTCTCTGTGAATGCTTAATGTACTTGTGAGCAATCATACCTTGCTATGTGCTAACTCTTATTTCTCATCACTGCCTTGTCTCTCTTCCCTCCTTAAGTTACCCTGCTTATCTTGTGCTTCCAGCACTAGTCTGTAGGAATCTAAAGGACCCGCTCTAAATATCAGCGGTTCTCCTCACTGCATATTTACCCTACAATCCCTGTCTCAAGGACACCAGTAAATTATGTCTGTTGAATAATTTCTGCCAGAAAGACTTTCTACTATTGTACCTCTACTACAGGTGTTAAAGCAAGTCTGAAGCTAGGACAGCCAGCAGCCTCTACCACCCCCTCTTCTGTACCTTCACACCCTCTCTCCCCCATCCTCTATAAAAACTCCTTTTGTCTAGCACCCACTTTTCCTTGTTGTACTCCAACTAAATCCCACTCATATCAGCCTGCAATATTAGACCTGTCCACTAAGTGGCACCCTTATCCCAGCCATAATCTCCTTCTTATCATCTCTTATGCCCAGCTACTTACCTTAATTTCTCCTTCTGTCGCTGAATTGCTATTTAGTCCTCTCACTTTACCCCTTACTTCTACTGTCTACATCCACCTTTTCTAGGCTCAGTTCTCACTGTCCTTTACCCACGTCTGACTTTTTCAACTTACCTTCTGGAGTCAGTCCTGCTGATTGTTTTTTATAACTGCTTCAGTATCTGTCTCTACCCGCTCTGTTCACCCTGCGTGCTCACTCCGCTCCTCTCCCTACCCCCAGTTCCCACCCACCCCCAGGGGTCCTACTCTTATACTTACTAACCACACCTCTTCCTCTTCTCATTACTCTCTACACACTTTACCATTGGCCATCTTCTCTCATATCTGCCGTCTCTTACCACTCCCCTTCAGTCTTACCACACTCTTCTCCTTACCCCCCATCCTCACCCTTTATACTTCTAAATTCAACATACAGACATCCAGTAGTAAATTCTTCCAATGTATAAACCGCCCACCCCATTATATGTCCTACTTTTATTCACACTTTTTCTACTACCTCCTTTAACCTTTGCGTACTTACTCACCTCCTATGAACACCCACTATATCCACACCCTCACTACCCTAATAAGGAAATCAACTCTCCATCCCTACCACTCCTTTATATCCATGCAAATATAATATCTTCACCCAACTACCTACTTGCAAAGTATCATAGAATACTACAAATTAAATATAACACTCTAAACCTCAGGAAAGGTCTACTTCTATACAACAGATTCCTGAATCCAAGCTATCTAGGACTACTACTATCATTAAAGGATGGTGACATCCACCCTAACACAGGCCCAACAACAACTCCTATCAGTCTCCACAACAACAATCAGTCACCTATTTACTCTCTTACTAAACCATCTAGCTCCCTTCTAGTAGCTCATCTTAATATACGTAGCATTAACAACAAAGTAACTCAACTCCAAGCTGTAGTAGAAGTCTACTCATTTGATATTCTCTTCTTAACAGAAACTTGATTAAAACCTGTAACCAAAGACAATGAAATCATCCCACCTGGATATAATATCCTGAGACTCGACCGAGTAGCCAAAAAGGGCAGTGGGATTGCTCTTCTATTTAAATATGGCTTACAGTTAACCACATACGACTGTAAAATACCTCTAGATTCCAATGCAGAAATTCTCATCTCCAAACTTCATCTTAACAATGCCAAATCCATCTATATTATCTGTATGTATCTACCTCCTGGTAATAACATTGCCACCATGGAAAATATCCTTTGCTGGCTATCCCAACACCTGCCCCAAGAAACCATAATCCTAGGTGATTTAAACATTGATTGGAATTGCTATTGTAGCAGCCTCCCTACCACCCACATTAAACTATATGAGTTTTCACAAACCATTACATCCCCTACCAGGATAAATAAAGCTAACAAGAAAGCAAGCATATTAGACTGGATTCTCACAAACCATCATCCTCACATTTATAATTCTGGAACCCTCCCTGATAATATAAGTGACCACTCACTTACCTACATCATCAGGCATAAAGCCAATACTCCCATTCCAACATCTGTCAGAAATATCAGATCCAAAAATAACTTTAACCCTGATCTATTCCAAAAGAAACTAAGAGATTACAATTGGTCTCCCTTAAGACACCTCCCTTTAGAAGAAGCCACAAAATACTTTAACTCTAACTTCCTTGCCATTCTTAACCACCATGCTCCAACCAGATTAATTAGAATTAAAACCAATTCTGCTCCATGGTTTTCAAAAGAAACCAAACACAAAATCCATCTTAGAAATAAATATTGGGCCAAATGGAGAATGACTAAAAACCCTGTAGACCAACAAACCTTTAGAAAGTTAAGAAATTACACTAAGAAAGCTACACTCTCTGATAAAAGAAACTACTACCTACAATTTCAACAAGCTAACCAAAACAACCCACAAAAATTCTGGGCTAGCATTAACCAATTACTCCATCCAGGTCAATCCACTACACCAAACCCTCAAAATACTGACCACAAAACTCCCATGCATACAGCCAGTACCTTCAATAACTTTTTTACTAATGCTATCCAAACACTAGCTAGTCAGCTATCACCGAATAGCTTCACTTTACCTTCCTATAACTCAACCTCACACCCTCCTTTTCATCTTCAGCCTGTCCCAACAACATATATTCTAACCCTTATACAAAAACTAAAACCGTGCTCTCCCTCAGCAGACCATCTACCTGCTGAATTTCTACAGCTATCAGCCAAGGATATTGCATATCCCATTTCCATTCTAATCAACAGAACAATTACCGAAGATCACATCCCTAGCTTAGGGAAAGTCTCTCATGTTATCCCCCTCCATAAAGATGGACACTCCACTGAACTCTCTAACTAGCGCCCCATTGCCCTTCTTTCTCCATTGGCAAAGATCATGGAGAAATGCATCCACAGGCAATTACTTGACCACTTAACCCAAAATAACTTACTTTCCAGCTGTCAGCATGGTTTTAGACCTTCACACAGCATTACCTCTGCCCTCCTTTCCTTTACTGCTTGCATTAACAAAAAAATGCAATGTTAATAATCTTTCCTCTGCACTATTTATTGACCTGTCTAAAGCATTTGACATGGTAAATCACCAGATTCCCATCAGCATAATCAAATCCCTGTCATTAGATGCACCTTCCATAAAATGGTTCCAGTCCTACCTAGATAAAAGACAACAGGCTGTACTATGGCACAAGACTCTATCTACCCTCCTGCCTGTTACCCTTGGTGCCCTTCAAGGGTCCATCCTAGGACTTCTCCTTTTCTCCATATTTATTAATGACCTTCATCTAGCCATCCCCAAGCCACATGCATACAATATGCTGATGACTCCACACTGATATGCTCAGCCACATCCACCCCTGAACTTCACTGTCTTACACAGAAGGTATTTAACACAGCTGAACAATGGTTCACACAGCATTGCCTTCTCCTGAACCCCCAAAAAACTAAACTCCTCCTCTTCAATCCTACCCACAAGTCCTCTCCTTTTGATTTCTCAGTTACATCGACCAATGGTACCATTATATCACCAGACCCAACCACCAAACTACTGGGTATCACCATTGACAACAATCTGAACTTTGACATCCATATCAACAATACTATAAAAAACTGTCAACAAAAAACTTGGCTCTCTCTATAGGAGTAAACCCTTCCTTTCACCTACAGCCAAAACAACTATAGCTCACACTCATCTAATCTCCACACTCCTCTATGCCTTGCCCATTTTTACTAAGCTATCTAAGAATAACCTAAGCAAATTGGAAATGTCCTACAATAACATTGCCAGATTTGCTACAGGCAACCCATTTAGAACCCACCATTGCATTAATATAAAACAGCTAGGATGGCTTGAACTACAAAACCTGATTAAATTCCACCAACTAACCATTGCCCATAACACCCTTTATAAACCTTCCGATACTCATATTCTATCTACTCTCATCACCCCCTATAAAAATCTTAAGTCCTTACGGTCATCACACAAGCTTCTTGTACACACCTCTAAACCTAACAACAAGGCAGGGGTCTCTCTCTTCTCAAATGCTGTTGGACAGTCCTGGAATCTTCTCCCTTGTGACCTTTCCTCACTTCCCTCTTTATCACTCTTCAAAAACAGACTGAAACATTTCCTCAGAACACACTGGTTATGCCCCTGTACTAAAACTGACTAGTCGTCTATTGCTTCAGACTTGGCTCTGCCTACCCCATACTACTCATGAACTGTTATACCTTCATTATTGACTATAAATACCATCTCCCTCTAAATTACACTATTTCCAACCTCTGTGGATACCTATTATTGAGGGAAGTATGTATGAAATACAATTAACCTGCCTTCTTTTTTTATTTTTTCTTTATTATGTATTATACCTGTATGTTATATTGTACCTGCTTTTTGCACTGTTATGATTTTTGTCCTTGCTGAATATTCTGTGTTAACCTGAAATATGCATTGTATATATGACTGCTGCTGTTATTTGTTATTGGTTGTTTTATAATTTTCTGTCTTGGAGCTTATCTCCCCGGGCCTCTACTGAAAATGGACATATATCCAGTTAGGCTAGCCCGGTCAACAAATGTAAAATAAAATAAATAAATAGAGACCTCTGTATTTAATGCAAGCATCACAGCACATGTCTGACTTGGAGATTGTCAGACAACACTTTTTAAGTGATGGCATCAACGGTTTCTGGTGAGAGGAAGATGCTGGTTTAAAATGCTATTTCTAATTTTGAAAAACTGCACAAACACACACACCAATTGACTGCAGTGAGAACAGAATCCCTACCCATCCAAGTACACTGACTAGAGACCTCCGTATTTAATGCAAGCACCACAGCACAAGTCTGATTTACAGAGTGTCAGGTAACACTTTATAAGTAATGACATCAGCAGTGGGTGGTGAGAGGAAGATGATAACAGCAGTAGCCCACATTCTGGTGTAAAACACTGTCTATAATGTCAAGCAAGTGCACACACACACACACACACACACACACACACACACACACACACACACACACACACACAGACACACACACACACAGCAGTTGATTGCAGTGAGATTATAAACCTTACCTAACAAAGTACATAGATTAGAGAACTTGGTTCATAACACAGATGCCGTGGCACAAGTCTGACCTTTATGAGGCTGCAGGACAATTTGTATTGGATGACATCATCACTGGATGTTTGATAATAGATGTTGGGAGGCCTGCATGAAATAGATGTGTAGGCATGTCCAACTGTCAAAATACTGGTACTCCATGGGATTGTAGTTATGACTGCAAGATACACAATTATGCCCTTCTGCCTAGATAGACACACAAACACACACACACACTAGTTGACTGCAATGAGATTAGAACCCCTATCTAAGTAGACAGATTATCCTGCTTAAAACAAACACCACAGCACAAGTCTGACTTTTACAAGACTGCTGGACAATTTAAAGTGGATGACATTATCACTGGATGTTTGATAGAAGATTTTGAGAGACCTGTCTGAAATAGCTAGCCATGCAATATATTAAAGTTCTGCATGTTACCAGATTGATGAGTATGCAAAGTGTAGAATTTGCTGTTGTGTTTCCAATGTGCAGGTATACTTTAAGAGACAGCCTTACAAAATATGCAAACAGCTGTCCACATTACTACAAGTATTGCAAAATCTGAATATGTATTGTCATTATAAAGATGTACATGTTATATAAGAAAACATTTGTTATTTATTTCTCTATTGTAGTTGATATATTTGTGAACAATGGACAGTAAACATAAGTAATACATGCTAATGTGGACTTCCCATAGTGCATCACCAAGCAGCTCGTTTGTGCAAAGGCAAAGTGTTTGCACATGCAAAATACACATTTCTATTGCTTTCCCTGTTTCCGCATAATTAACCTCTGAGCAAATGCAAGCTTCATTAATAAGATCAGCAGAGTTCTGAATGCTGAGTATATGAAATGCACCTGCTGCTTAGCTGACTCTGTGGCAGCATGTGTAAATGCATTGACAAATTTCTTTTGAAGTCCAGATGATATAGGGTACAAATCCAGGTGTATGTAGTACTTTTACATACCTATAGTGCAATGAAATAACTCTTTACTGCACATGCATGGTGTGTTACCTTAGTGCAGCCTGTTTAAGTGGAATTGAGTGTGAAGTAAGCGGAACATTGAAGAGTCATTCACTGCCATTTGGCATTGGTACATGATGCCAAATTCTGTGCAGACATAGAGGACAAAAAGTGAAGAGCTCCATTGCTGTTTTTTTTTACTTATATGTGTTGTGTGTGATTCTATTTTTTTGGCCAGATTAAAGGTGTTAAAATGGAATAAACAGGAAAGTGGTGAAATGGAGAGCAAGCAGGGGGAAGTACAAAGGGAAAGCAATGTAGGAATGTGCAGGAGAGAAGTTGGAAAAAACACAGCTATCCACTACTTCAACAGTGTAACATGAAAGTATAGTACAGAATATTAGCTAAATTTAGACTGTCATCTCAACAATGAGGGTTAACAACACCACAGTTATGTTGTATAGCCAATTGGACCAAATAAAGTGTGTCAAGAAGACCTGTGTGAAGTGATATTTTTTGTGGGACAGGTGCCCATTTTTCTTTTTACTTCAGTAAGAGAGCCAATTGGACCAAATCAAGTGTGTCAGGAAGACATGTGTGTGAAGTGGAGAGCTATGTATAGGACAATATTTATTTTTGTGGGACAGGTGCCCATTTTATTTTTTATTTACTGGTAGTGCGCAAATCCAAACAATGATGCCAACAGTGTTTGTACAATATTAAGCAGAGAGCAACAGTGCCAAACAGAGAGGAAAGCAGTTTTGAAAAATGGAAGTTTATTCTGACACTTGGCATTAGTTTGAGGGTTGTTTGCTGCTGTAACTGTTAGGTGATTTAACTCTGAAGACATGAACTGGAGGCACAAATTTCATTACCTGAGACATTTTTGGTTTAGATTTATACACTGATAAAATTGATTTTTACAATGTGAGATTCAAACTTATGCATAAGGTACAAAACATTTCTTTCATGGCTCATTGCCACAGAAGAAGCACTTCTCCCACATAATCATGAATTATATATAATTACACATGACAGATTGAGGGGTTAACCATGTATGAGTGTGACATAACAAGGTCCTGGTTTATACATTCATGTGTGTATAAGCCTTACTGAAATCTGAAGGCCATCCAAGGCCATATAGAACAATTATAATTACAGAAACATAGTAGTTAGCATACCCTCAGTCATACATATAATCCATATAAGCTCTACTGCTAAACATACTTTTTGTTATTTATAATTATGTTTACATTTTTTTGTGAAATTTAATGTAAAGTGAAATGGAATGACAGTACAATATTTGGAATTTCATGTATTAGAACCCAGGACCATCTATATTGCAACCCTACACCTACACCTGCTTCCACATTAGTAGTTAAATAACAACTGTATATGTTCCTATTCATTATTACTTCTGTGTATTAACTGCCCTGCAATGCTGTTTACTGTGTTTGCATTGTGTCCAAATACTTGCTAGAATGTATCCATTTCAAAATCATCTACTGTCTGCTTCCTCTCTGCAGGTGTTTTAGACCTGCAGGTATTGGGGAAGATTGCTAACTGCCACACAATGTCACTTAGCAACATTGTGATAGAAAGCAAAGGATGCAACAATGTAACCATCCTGAAATTGAGAACGTCTGCATCCTGTCTGCAGGTATTCTGTCTGCTTCTTGTGTGGGCCATTGGTCCAGGTTTGTGTAGTGATGTGAGCTAAACAAAAGTAAACTTGTTTTAGCCTTTTGAGTAGTGTTTATTTAGTTTCATTCTTAAAAGAGAAAGGTGGGACTTGAATGATGATCTACAGATCATCTACAGTGCATCGGATGAAGGTTTTATCCCCTTAGGTGGTGAGATTGTGTGCTATCCAGTGCCTCATGACCAGTGCAGGGCCTTTTTTGCATGTGTATATCTGCTTACACCCACAGCAAATGCTGGTTCCCCCCTGACTCCTCATCTGTGTGTGATTGTGGTGACCTTACCAGTGGTGGTGGGATGTGTGGCCCCTGCCCTTGCAGTTCCTGCTGAAGCTGTTTTCTCAGTATAATGTTGTGGAGCTGTAACAGACCGTGAATATTTCAGCACATGTACATAGACTGTACAGCAGGGCTCTCAATATGTATTTAAGCACTGGAACTGTGACTTCAGTAGCCCAAACACATGCACTATCATATTTTTGTTTCAGCTTATGCTTCATCATAGTATTCTTCATTTGGTGTGTGTGCATTTCTGATGGGAGTCATCAGCCACTGTTCCAGTGTATAACCTGCATCCCCAGTAAATGTTCTGGTGGGTTTATTGCCCCAGTAAACATCTCATACAGTTGAGAGCTATGCCAAATATGTGAGTCATGGTATCTGTCTAGGTTGCCAGGACACGCATTCAGGATGATTGTCTCAGTATTACCTATGACCTGGCAGTTAATAGAGTGAGAGCCCTTTCTATTTATATACACACATCCGTGTTCCTTGGGTGGTGCTTTGATTTCTACATGTGTACAGTCTGTGGCAACCAGGACTTCAGGGTAGTGTGCTATAGGATAGAAATCCTGCATAGTCCTGGCTCTGTACTCAGCTGTACAGGAAAAATATATGTACTCACAATCGGGTTGCAGTATAGCACTCAGGAATTGATGGAGAATCCTAGATGCTGATGCCTGTACACCCCCAGCATGTCCCCTGTTGGTCTCTGCAAGGTTCCTGTAGCTAAAATTCTAAGTGTTACACATACTTTAGTCTCCACTGATATTGGTTTCCCTCACTTTGCCCTTGCTCTCAATTGGGGATGACAGAGGTTGCAAAGTTCTTGTAGTGTGTCTCTATCTATCCTGCAGAACTCTATAATTACCACCTCATGCAGATTATGAAAAGTTAAATGGGGTCTAAAACCCTTCTCCTTCTTGGCTGTGGTCTATTAGCAGCAGCATAGACATGGGCCTGCTGCACATACACATGAATAAGAGCAACAGCAGCACCTGACATTCTTTCTGTGCAGCCTAGTTTCCATGGCTGTTTTCCAGTAGCTATTAAAATTTGCGGGGAAAACCAGCACTGAGTCTACACTGTTGCTTTATAGCTTGTTGAATAGCTCCTCCAGCTTGGATTGGTTGATTAGCATACATTTCAGCTGCTTATGTTTTAATTAGCATGACATGGTATTTACCATGTTTGTACAGCTCTACACTGTGTGTAGAGCCACTTGCTGAATACAAAATGGTGCGCTATTATGTGCGCATCATGCTGCAATGTGCACACTGTTTTAATGGCCCATGTAAGCTTTATTGAACCTGCACCATAGAGTCTGACTTAACTAAAATTCAAAATATTATAACTGTAACATCTACATTTAAAATAAAGAATCATTTTACGCCCTGCACCCCCAAAACGGAACACCTACCCCATACCACATCTCTAAATATGCTACCTTCATGGCTGTGCAAGCTTTGAGAAAACGATAAAGTAAGAAAAAGTAGAATATTTTCCTTCTCCTTTTACTCCATGGTCTCTAGCATCAGAGACAGCATAAAACAGAATGTGAGACAAAACAATAACTGATGAAGTGAACTACTGACATTAAAAGATGTTGCATAATACATCAAATATTGTCATAATCTTACATGACAAATCATAATATTCCTCAGTACTGTTTTTTTTTTTTTTTCTCATATTTTGGGTGTAGCATCCTATAGCTGAATTGCAACAAATATTAATTGCCTATCGGTTTATTCTGTTAATTTTCTGTTATTTGCATATTAAGCTGCACTGTGTAGTGTTTGGTATTATGCAAGGCTTGGAATTTGTCATTTCAAATCATTTGTCATGCCACCAAATGACAGCAGCAGGAAAAATACTTTAGATTCAGTAAAAGCAGAATATGTGTGGAACAAGAAAGCATTCCAATGATTTGTGCAAAGAAGCCCGCTTACATTCTCACATTTGAAAAACATTGATTTAATTTGCATATTGAAAACATCCCTTTAATAAATTGTAGACTGGCAGGCAAGGGAGACATAGTAAATCTGTTGTGGTGTGTGGTTTTAAGTGGCATATAATTTGAATGTTGTGTATAATGGAACAATATAACTGGGGGAGCTGTTAGAAGGAGTTCATATGGAAATGTAAGATTTTGGACAAATATGCTACTGAACTAACTTAAAAGGTGGCTACTTTTATTTTGTATCATCTCTTATCCTGGCAATGAGTTATAAGTAATGGCTGGGCAAATGAAATGCTTCTGTTTCATTTGGTTGTTTTAGGACAGTGTTTTGTTTAACCGATACTACCTTAATAACTTTAATTCAAACTTCATCTCAGTGAGGGTTGTACAGTGCCCTTTGGGTTTGGGTATTCACATAATGATTAAGGTGTTTGTCTCGCAAACACTATGTACAAGGCTTGATTCCCACATTTAAGACAAATTGGTTAGCCTTAAAAATGACCCACAAGAGCAGCTAACAAAGTACTTACCTTTACTTGTCTTCCTTTCGGATCCAATCCTATTATTCAGCTTCCTAGAATGCGATTATCTTTTCCATGTTGTTCATTTGTTTCTACGTTCTTCAGCATGTCATCAACTTTAGGCTGATGCTCTTAATGCAAAAACATCCCTTTAACTAGAAGCTTCTTTAATGATTTACTCACCATGCAGAGAAGTTTGTTTATACAGGCTCATTTCCTTTATAAAAGATCTCATGTATCAGGCACTTTGCAAATTAAAACACACAGACACACTGGATAATGCTGTCTAAAAAGAAAAAATATGACAGAGTAACACTAACGAAAAGACTTCTAAAGAAGTGATAGATGAAATGCTTCTGGGCTGCGGCTTTAATATCCTAGACCCAACTGTGTATTTGACTATACAGAAAAGGAACAAGATATGCAAATGACCAGTGACCTGATGTCTATAATCTAATCTTAAGAACAGGCAGGAGTATCTCACATGACTGTGAGATGCTGATCTGAGGTGCAGAGCAGCATCAACAAGTTTAAACTGATTGGGCCAAGACCATGGAAGGCTTTAAAATTTAAACAAGGGATTAAAAATGACCCAAACAATTGCTAGCAACCAAGCCAGAGACTTTAGTAGTACAGCAATATGACAGGATGTAGAAAAAAAAACACTAAAACTTTAGACATGGAATCCTGGACCTGCTGAAGATGAGCAAGATCTGTCTGAAAGTGTGTGATACAAGATATTACAATAGAATTGACAGGAGAGTGCAACCTTGCAAATAACATAACACAGAAGTATTCCATACTGGAAGAAGGTATTGTAGAAACAACAAAATATAACAGCAAAATCTAGTAGAATCCACAAAGCCACCACGGCAGCAGGAGGGTAAAACGTAAAAAACTTTTTATTAAAAGGTTAGCGCTTTCATGCTACTAAGAGCACTTATTCAGACCATAATAAATCACAATAAAACAATCAATATATATATATATATATATATATATATATATATATATATATATATATATATATATTATAACATTTCACAAAATAGCCTATGAAAAAACAATATCAATTACCTCATTTAAACAGCTTCCGCCCTTTCAAAATGGGTTTTAAAGAAACATACCTATTCAACCCGGGTGTACATCACCCTGTAGTCTCACTATCCATTTTATTTCGCTCTGTTCTAGGACATTATTAAAGTCCCCCAACCTAACACTTTGTTTCACCTGGTCCAATACCCTAAACTTAAAAATATATTATAAGCCCCTTTCTTTATATACATGATGTGCTAGGGTATTCTTCAAATCTTTGTTTGTGATGGCCTGCAAATGTTCCCTAATTCTCTCTCTCAGCTTTCTCACTGTTTTACCCACATAGAAACTACAGCATGACTGACAAGTAGCCAGATACACCAGATTAGAACTGGTACAAGTGGCTCTTATGTATAACCGATGGTTGTAGTTAGTAACAGGGTGAACAAAACTATGCTGACTATCTATAAAATGACAAAAATTACAACTACCACAAGGAAAGGTACCTCCTAGGCCTTGTGTTTCCAAGGGACTTCTCTTTTCATAACAAAGAAGGTGTTTCAAGGAATGTTTGTTCTTGAACAGAAATGTGGTGTCCGTCCCACTGCCCTGCCTATCTTTTCTTCTGACAACAACACAGGCCAATTATTTTTGATTTTATCACAAAAAACACCATGGTCTCTAGAGTACTGCATCGAGAATTTAACATAATCATTCTGGTTAATTTGTGATTACTGTCCCTGATTCAAACTTTCTATTCTCCCAAAATAGGGTCTGGCTGAGGAATTTCTCAAAAATTCCACCTCGTTGGCCATTTTGTTCACTTCATTCTCTCCATAACCCCTATTCTTGAATTCCTGTTTCAGGGTAGAAAGGTCAGATTCAAATATTTCTTGAGCGCTGTTCAATCTTGACATTCACATTCCTTGGCCCTTCAAAACATTCTTGAACACCCTTGTCGGATGCATGCTGTGTCTATTAAGTGCAGTTATAACTCAACAAGGTTTTCTGTATAGCTTAGTATCTATCATCCTGTTTTGTAGCCTGAATACCTCTAACTCTAGGTATTCCATGCTGGTATATGAATGTCTATAAGTAAATCTCAAACAACTAGGGGTAGAATGTAAATAATCTATAAATTCAGGGATCAAAGCTTCAGGTCCTTGCCACAACAGAAAAATGTCATTGACAAACCTTTTAAAAAAAGTTAATATACTTAGAGTACTTGTTATTATGTATAACAAATGTCTGCTCCCAATAAGACATTACTAAATTGGCATAGCTGTTAGTGTAGGGTGTGCCCATGGCCACACCCTGCCACTGCCAATAATATTGTCTGTCAAAAAGAAATATATTGTGTTCTAATATGAGGCTAACCAAGGAGCATATTAGGGTCACCTTCATGTCACTAAAACCACTCTCATTTCCTAAGACTTTTACTAAGCATAGGGAGACCTTTCCCATTGGGTATACAAGTAAAAAGACATTGTACATCCAGTGTCAAGAAAATCAAATTAGCAACATTACTCACAGTTCCTATACATAACGACAAATCTTCTAAAAATTGCTTCATGTCCCTTAAAATAGTAGGTGATCTATTCACTAACACCCTCAATTCCTTCTCAACATAAATTGACATAGACTCATTAGCCCACCCTCTCCCCGACACAATCAGTCTCATAGGTGTTATAACACGATGTTTACATATTTTTGGGATCCCAGTAAATGTGAGTATTAAAGGAAAGGGAGTGTTAAAATAGTTAAAAGGGTCTAATATAATCATATTAGCTGCCAAAAATACCTTCAAAACCCTACTAATTCTACCAATAATACCATACACACACTGTAAATCAATAATTTCATAAACTTTATCATCATTCAACATTTCACATATGTTTCATGTAAAAGTCATGGTCTAAAATAACCAATGACCTCCTTTATCTGCAGGTATAAACACTATGAAATCATTCATCTGCAAAGTCTTTAATGCCTGCCTTTCATAACTGTTTATATTGTTAAACATTTTATATTTCTTAACAGAAGATTTTTGTAAAAATTAACTTTTAACATCTTTCTCACACAAACGACTAAATGTTTCCGCAATGGGATCCAGCACAGGCATAAAACTGCTTGGTTTCTTATAAAAACAATGTTCAGTATTTAGAGCATGTAAACTCTTTAGCATCACATTTCTTCTAAATAATTTAATATCTGTTATTATGTCTGTGAGCAGCATTTGTGTAGCAGGAATATATGACATACCTTTAAGTAATAAACACATCTCAATATCAGTATTTTCTTCTGCATGAGCAAGCTCTCATAGCAGTAGTACAGCAGAAACAAACTAAGTTGATGGCTATACTGCCTGGAGAGGCTTTTAATAAAATCATGGATGATTTATCTGAAAAGATTTTGTCTTTTCAACATCGTTTGATCATGGTGAAGAGATGCAAGTTAGAGCGAGACTTGGGGATTTTGTGAATGGACATGTTTTTTCATGGCCCCGATCCCCTGTTCAAAGTCTGAGCCATGGGCTGGACACCACCAAAGAGGTTTGTGATTAGCTGAGAGTGACATCAAATCACCAGTGCCTGCATTGATTGGTTCAGAGACTTCTAAGGAGGTAGCCACGTTGTTAGTGACATCTGCAGTTACTTCCAAGACACCAGTTGTTGAGGAATCTTCCAAACCGGTTGTAAAACAGAAAACAGGACATTTAAGCTTTCAGAAGATGGATTTTCCATCTCTACCACTGCTGATAAGAGATGTGAACTCTCCAACACAACGACGACAACAATATCGTGGAAGGAAGAGATCTCTACAGTTATCGGGGAAGAGAGAAGCAACCAAACCAAACTTTAAAGAGAATGTGGCATCCACCTCAGAACAATTAGTACATAACCTTTCTGTGAGGACATTTACTGATACTGAGATGTGTTTATTACATAAAGGTATGTCGTTTATTCCTGCTACACAAATGCTGCTGACAGACATAATAATAGGTATTAAATTATTTGTTAGAAATGTGATGCTAAATAGCTTACATGCTCTAAATACTGAACATTGTTTTTATAAGAAACTGAGCAGTTTTATGCCTGTGTTGGATCACGTTGTGGAAACATTTAGTCGTTTTTATGAGAAAGATGTTAGAAGTTATTTTTTAGAAAAATCTTCTGTTAAGAATTATAAAAAGTTTAACAATATGAGCAGTCATGAATGGCCGACATTACAGACTTTGCAGATGGATGATTCTATAGTGTTTAGACCCACAGATAAGGGAGGGTCATTGGTTATTTTAAACCATTATTTTTACATGGCACAGATGTGAGAAATGTTGAATGATGATACAGTTTATGAAATTATTGATTTACAGTGTGTGTATAGTATTATTGGTAGAATAAATAGGGTTTTGAAGGGATTTTTGGCAGCTAATATGATTACATTAGACCTTATTAATTATTTTAACACTCCCTTTCCATTAATACCCACTTTGAATGGGCTCCCAAAAATACATAAACATAGTGTTATACCACCTATGAGACCGATTGTGTTAGGGAGAGGGTGGGCTACTGAGTACATGCCAATTTATGTTGAGAAGGAATTGAGGGTGTTAGTGAAACATAACCTACTATTTTAAGGGACAAAAAGCAATTTTTAGAAGATTTGTCTTTATGTATAGGAACTGTGAGTAATGTTGATAATTTGATTTTCTTGACCCTGGATGTACAATCTCTTTTTGCTTGTATACCCAATGGGGAAGGTCTCACTATGCTTAGTAAAAGTCTTAATAATGAGAATGGCTTTAGTGACATGAAGGTGACCCTAATATATTCCTTGATTAGCCTCATATTAGAACATAATATATTTCTTTTTGACGGACAATATTATTGGCAGAAGCAGGGCCTCATATTAGAACATAATATATTTCTTTTTGACGGACAATATTATTGGCAGAAGCAGGGTGTGGCCATGGGCACACCCTACGCTAACAGCTATACCAATTTAGTAATCTCTTATTGGGAGCAGACATTTGATATACATAATAACAAGTACTCTCAGTATATCACATTTTTAAAAGGTTTGTAGATGACCTTTTTCTGTTGTGGCAAGAACCTGAAGCTTTGATCCCTGAATTTATAGATAATTTACATTCTACCACTAGTGTTTTGAGATTTACTTATAGACATTCATATACCAGCATGGAATACCTGGAGTTAGAGGTATTCAGGCTAGAAAATGGGATGATAGATACTAAGCTATACAGAAAACCTTGTTGAGTTAATACCACACTTAACAAACACAGCATGCATCTGACAAGGGTGTTCAAGAATGTTTTGAAGGGCCAAGGAAAGGAATGTCAAGACTGAACAGCGTTCAAGAAATATTTGAATCTGACCTTTCTACCCTGAAACAGGAATTTAAGAATAGGGGTTATGGAGAGAATGCAGTGAACAAAATGGCCAACGAGGTGGAATTTTTGAGAAATTCCTCAGCCAGACCCTATTTTGGGAGGATAGAAATTTGAATCAGGGACAGCAATCACAAATTAACCAGAATGATTATGTTAAATTCTTAATGCAATACACCAGTGACCATGGTGTTTTTTTTTGTGATATAATCAAAAAGAACTGGCCTGTGTTATTGTCAGAAGAAAAGATAGGCAGGGTAGTGGGACGGATTCCACATTTTGTGTTCAAGAACAAACATTCCTTGAAACACCTTCTTTGTTATGAAAAGAGAAGTCCCTTGGAAACACAAGACCCAGGAGGTACCACTCCTTGTGGTAGCTGTAATATTGTCATCTTATAGATAGTCAGCATATTTTTGTTCTCCCTGTTACTAACTACAATCATCAGTTATACATGAACCATTTGTACCAGTTCTAATGTGGTGTATCTGGCTACTTGCCAGTCATGCTGTAGTTTCTATGTGGGTAAAATGGTGAGAAAGCTGAGAGAGAGAGAATTAGGGAACATTTGCAGGCCATCAGAAACAAAGATTTGAAGAATGCCCTAGCACATCATGTATATAAAGAAGGGGACTTACATATTTTTAAGTTTAGGGTATTGGACCAAGTGAAACAAAGTGTTAGGTTGGGGGACTTTAATAATGTCCTAGAACAGAGAGTCTACAGGGTGATGTACATCCAGGGTTGAATGGGTATGTCCCTTTAAAACCTATTTTGAAAGGCCGGAAGCTGTTTAAATGAGTTAATTGATATTGTCTTGTCATAGGCTGTTTTGTGAAATTTTATAATATAAATATATATATATATATATATATATATATATATAGTTTTATTGTGATTTTGTATGGTCTAATGAAGTGCTCTTAGTAGCATGAAGCGCTAACCTTTTAATAAAAAGTTTTTACGTTTTACTCTCCTGCTGTCATGGTGGTTTTGTGGATTCTACTAGATTTTGCTTATAAATAACATGTCAAATCCAGGGATGTAATAAAGCATTTAACCTAGGTCATATTGTTTAGATGAAATGAGGAAATGTTCACAACTGTTGTTCCTTAAAAGAATGTATATTGTCAATAAATACGCCCAGATGTAACATCTGCACTGTAATCTCCAAATAATTATTTCCACAGAAAATTAGTGCAATCAAACAGAGCCTGTGTTGAAAGAGTTATGGCATGAAGTAGGAATCCAGCTGACATGAAATCTGTAAAAGGAAAGCAACTGCAGGTATGAAGTGACTTGCGTAAGATTCTATGTTCATATGCACCAAATGCTATGAAGATCTCAAGCAGCCCCAATATGGAATATATCATTTGAGCCCTCACTGTAAGGAGGATGCAAACTACCTTAACAAGAGCATTCTCAGTGCTATGTCTAGATCTAAACCCCATACTCAACCAGACTAATATGGATCAGTGAAATAAGACAGGAATCTAGCAGATACTATATTACCATCTCCATAACATTTCTCAGAATTGTGAAGTTAGCAATAATGTAGAAATATTCAGGAGTGGGTTGATATTAGTGTTCCCTGTGCAATAGGTTGAAAAAAAAATTAAGTTTCAGTATGATCCACATAGCCGAGAATATAACTAGTCCATGAGATTCCACACAGTACTTCACCAAGTATAATGGTCAAACAGAAGAAAGCAAAATAATGGCATCCTTATGGCCAACAGACTGAAGCACTAATAAGCAAAGGTCATGCACCTCTGGATCATTCATATTCTCATTCTGCACTAGAGGAGAAAGGGAGCACCTAGTCAATCCTAGCTGCAAAGATTTATTTAGAATCCTCATATACTGAGGAATATGTCATTGGGTCTGTAAGATGGCTGGTCTACACAGGTATTTAGCTCAAAACATATTTAAGTGATTTGCCTATGATTGTGCAGGTGGCCTAAACTTTGTACTGCTTGAAGCAAGTTGGCATTTTTATCTTCTATCAGTAGGCGAGATATTATTATTCTTAATGCTCAGAAAAAAAATGATAAACGTCATGGACCAAATGCATTCCGACTGAAATATGTAAGGAATTAATGCTATCTTTATGGAGTATGATTTTATCAACATTTAATAAAATGTAAAAATCTGACAATATTTCAGATTCATGGAATTATGCTTAGACCTCAGTTCTTACCAAATTACCCCACCCTTATGTATGAAATCATGTAGAACAGAGATGGCAGGTTCAGGTAGCATTGCAAGGATGACAGAGTCTTTCTGCAATGCTACCTTGGAACTTTTGGAACACGGTCAGCTTATGCACTGCATACAGACCTACAGACTGATAGCACTTAGAATCACTGACTATAAATTGTTCACAAAAATAACTATGATTGTTCTAGGAGAGACACACTCAAGGGACCATCAAGAGAGCCTTGCTACTAATTAAACAAGCATTAAATTTGACTCAGGGAAGAGATTGGGATAGTTTAGACTCAGAAAAAAGCTTTTCTTAATTTTAAATATACCCCGGGATTCATGAAGCTTGCGCTAGGCGCCGGAGTAGCGTTGGCGATCTAATGCCAAATATGGTCGCTGAGCAATTCAGGTACGAGCTGTTTCCACGTGAACTACCAGCGTACACCAGAGCTGCGCAGCTCCCGGCGCATGTATACTAATTACCCCATGTACAGCAATGTAGCATGCAAATGAAGGTATATAGCGATTCATGAAGTGGTGCAGGCGTAGCGTAAGCATGAAGAAATGTAAACTAAAAAATAACGGTTTACATTTTTTTAAACATAAAATCAGAGCCATGAAAGCGGATCAAACTTACGTATTATAATGTTAATATATGCCAATGGCTAAATATATAGCCAATGACATAAAAAAACATGCACAACACATAAAAAATAACATTTAATGTCATGGCTACACTAACACAAAGTAAATCCGCAGTGCATTGGTGCTCAAACGGGATCACAATGAAAATATATTTAGATGTCATAAAACTGCAATGTAACACAATACATGAATTCCCCATAATAGTCAATGGCAAGCATGCTACACCACAACCATTGTGCAAGGGTTGTTAAGGATCTGTGACAGTGTTCTGCATGGTAACTAGGAATTAGTAGTCAATGCCATGCAAATGAGTCAAGTAATACTGAATCGCAAACTCCCTGTCGGGGTAAGGATGTACCACACAGCGTAGCGGTACAACACCGACGTGTGGCCTGGAGGTAAACATGACATCAAGGGAGGGGTGCGCCACCATAGCTGTAAGCACATTGGAGCATTGCTAATCCAGGTTGCCTGTTGCTAAGCAAAGCCGCAGGATAGGGGTATGGAAGTAGCCATAGCTTTGCTTAGCTGAAAGCACACAATGTAACTGAAAGTGCATGTGAACGTGGATGAAGACGCGCTTGAAACCCGGTAAATGGCTGTGCACGGCGCGCACCACAGCTGAAACAGGAAGGATACAGGAAGACAATAAGGAAATGCTGCAGCATGGTAATTGGAGTACAAATGAGTAATTAACACCTAGGAACTCACAGTGGACCATTGACAACAGCTAACAAGGCTGCTAGAAGCTACCTGCAGAACAGGAAAGGGGAGGTGCCGTACTGCAAAGAAAAGAGAACTGTCACAGCAGAACAAAGCAAACTTGCAGTAGATCAGCTACATAACACATTTCGCAACACAATCCTGGGTTGTGAAAGTACAAAACAAGAAAGCAGGCAGCTGGATGCATGCCTGACAATGGGAGGGGAATCGGATTGAAAAGTGATGTAAAGGGCAATAGATGAATCACAGCAGCCAAGTGTAAGTCAACACCAAAGGCGCCACAATAGCAGTACCTGCTGTAAAACCCATAATTAAGATACCCTGCAGCTGGAATTGCACACACACACACACACACACACACACACACACACACACACACACACACACACACACACACACACACAATTACACTTACATCATCCATTGCACAATAGTATAAGGTGTGAAAGCCCCACACACATTTGTGAATTCCCAGACAGTCTGCATCATTGGTGTATACAGATGGGGAACTTTTATTATGTACATGTTAGGGGCTGCCATAGCTTTGATTCACCAGCATGTATTGGAGACTGACGGTGGTGTGGAGGATGATGCTGACAACCATCTCAGGCACCGGAGGAGGAGAAGAGTGTTCAGTCCCAGGGTAACCTACCAGGGGCTACATGATCTGGAGATAGTAGAGTGTTACAGGGTGGACAAGGACACCATACAGCAACTTGTTGAGCTGTGCCAGCCATGCCTCAGAGCCAGAAGTAACAGAGGGAACCCCATCCCAGTGGACACGAAGGTATGTGTAAGCTTGAGAATACTAGCCACAGGTACCTTTCAAAGGCCAACTGGGGATATCATGGGGATCTCACAGGCATCAGCATCCGGGGTACTCCACCAGTTCCTGGATGCCATGTTACCACATGCCAATGAGCACATATACTTCCCTCGAATGCAGGAGGAGTTGGCCAGCAATATGCGTCTCTTCCACTGTGTGGTAGACTCCCCAGAGGTACTGGGTGTAATAGACTGCACGCACAAACACATCAAGACACCACCCGGTGAGCAGGGTAGGCACTACATAAACCACAAGGGATACCCCTCCATCAACTGCCAGGTTGAGTGCAATGCCCAGGGCATTATCATGGATGTGTGTGCTGGCAGCCCTGGAAGCTATCACGGCTCCCACATCTGGCATGCCTCACAGCTGTATCAGGTATTTGCCAGGGGGGACATCCCATATGGCCACCTGGTGGGGGATGCTGGCTATGCACTAGAACCGTGGATGATGACTCCCATCAGAAATGCTCACACAGCCACACAAGAACGCCATAATGAGGCACACACAAAAACCATAATCATCATAGAGCGCATGTTTGGGATGCTGAAATCACAGTTCCATTGCTTGGACATATCTGGTGGAGCCTTGCAGTACTCTCCAGGCACGTGTGCCCACATCTTCATAGTATGTGCCATGCTACACAATATGATCCTATGGAAACAGCTGCAGCAGGGACAGAATGGTGAAGGCCCTCACAGCCCACCACCATTGCCAAGGGCCCCACAGGCACAGAGGGACGCAGACCACGAACACCCTGTGCCAGCCCCAGTAGGCAGATGGAGACGTGCCCAGTATGCCTTGGCAAAGAGGGAACGTATAGCACACACACTGACAGTGTAGGCACTTATGGACTGACACCCTTCTCCACCTGCACACACAGCAAACATGGATGGCACACACACACGACCACCTGTAAATTGTCATGTATAGGTGGTCTAGTGTGTGTACCCTACATAGGTAGCCCTCAACTATTGTACACACAACTGCCATTGGCACAAGGTAAGTCAATACCTGAACAGTAAATTAAGCTTTCAGCATGTGTCCATACTGTATGTATAGGTTCATAGATACATAGGTAGGTATATGCCTAACTGCCCAAGGCCACTCATAAGCATAGCCAAAAAGTGTCTGCTGTCGCCACCCCATTGATTAACTAACTGTCCCTCTGTGGAGAAGAGCCAATTGCGGGATCCCTGGGGTGTATCCACTGTTCCCCAGCCACTCTCCAAGGATTCCCTGGAGTGTTAGTGAGGGGTTTCGTATAATGCAATCAGGGATGTAGTTCCAAATAATGGGGAGTACCCGTGACAGAAATCTTCTCAGTTGATTTACATGTTACATAGTATACCTTAACCACAGCTTGCATATATAGTTAGTATTCCACAGAATAATAAACATTTGGAACACACAACCATTGAAATGTGCGTTAATCACCCTTGCACTATCAGTGCCTGCTCTGAGAGGTAAAATTACCACTGCCAGGATTAGAACATGCAACCATGTACACAGTCTTCACAATAACCTACCACTAAGCTACCTGAGATGTACCAATGGCAGTTGTGTATACTGACAGGTTAAAACACAAAAGGTAGGAATGTGTGGAAATAGGACAAACCGGCATGTATCCAATGAAAGGTGTATGCTATATATATATATATATATATATATATATATATATATATATATATATATAAATCAACATATATATATATAGAGAGAGAGAGAGAGGGAGAGAGATATATGTTGATATATGGGGATATATATATATATGTAGATATATAGATAGGTTAACAACATCTACACAACCATGGAGGTACATATAAATGGGATACCTACCACATACCGACTGCTTGACATACCGACGCGCGTAGTCACGAGGCTTAAAGTCCAAAAGACCACAGTACCGAAACACCAGAAGCATGAGGTTTAAAATCCCGATGTTAAGGGACATTTAGTCAGTGCTTCTGGTGTTGTGGTTCAGGTAGGTTACTGTGTGTAATTGTGTTTCTGAGGGCTGTAGTGTGTGTAAGTGTGTGTTCTGAGTGTGGTGTGTGTTCCTGGGGGACTGTAATGTGTGGGTGTGGGTTTGCTTTGTGCATCTGTTTCTGCAATCTAGGAGGTAGAATATTAAAGTAGGGGGGTGTGGGGGGTGTAGACACCCACATGGGGGGTGTAGGGGGGCTTGCCCACCTGCACATATGTAGTGTAGGATGATTTGTTTGGATGTGGTGGGTAGCAGTGTGTCTGTGTGTGCGTGTGTGTGTTCCATGTTTGTGTTACTTTCGCGAGTTACTGTCGCTGTCGGTAATGAGGGGTATGGGAGTCTGAGCCCGGTACTCTGGGAGTCGGAATTGTGTGGTTTCGGGATTCCATAGTTATCCCATATACAGTGGTTGAAGTGTTCATATATGAGTATAACATGGACCATAGCAATCACACATTCTGCCACGACCAAACTTTATGAACAAAAGATATGGAGAGTATATGCCTATACACTATTACAAATATGTGCTATGGACATGAGCCAATGATAGGGTTACCACCTGTCCCACTTTGCGAGAGACAGGGTGGTTGTGTCCTGACCAAAAATATTAAATGTGGCAAATGTCCTGAGATTGTAGGACATAATTATGTCCCATATGTAATGTAATAGTTGCATGTAATAGTTCTTTCTGTATCTAAAATACTTACATGCTACAAGAAACAGGATAAGCAACTAAACTGCTACAAGAATAAGCTTATATTTAGGCAAAACAGGAAAGTTTCATCCCTTGTACTGACTGTGGGTTTATGCTGGCCTGTAAAATCTGATGTGTGTCCTGAAAATGTCCCACTATGGCCATTTGAAAAGGTGGTAACCATAGCCAAAGGGGGTCAGTCACCAACACAACTCCAATGACTGCAAATACCTATGACAGAAATACACAGCTTTCATGTAGCAACACTTTATTACATTCCGATGTATTGCCAAAAGGATTCAGGGACTAACATCACCTGCATGCTATACAGGAACCAATTAACAGCGCCTTAATGAATCAGCCTGCAATTACCATAGTATTAGTCCACTAAAGGATAGGTGTTCAAATAGGGAAGGAACCCTCATGCACATATCGATTATGTATAAAAGCAGTTCCTACACACCTGCATCTGCTATGTACACCCACTAACATCACCCCCACACCCAAACAAATTACAATACAAACTGTAATAACATCACAAATCATTTACTCACTGTACAACATCTGCAGAAGCCTTAACATACCTTGTCAGAGACACACTAACATGGGCCTATGTGAAATATATGCTGTTATACAATGGAACAGCTGCTGATGTTACAGGGTTTGTTTGCACTAATCCCATTTCAGAGGGTTGTGTGTACACCGGGAAGTGTTACCAATTACTGATTAACAGCACAGTATGATACACGTACACCAAACCAAGGATGTCTGGTGAGCACACTGTAAACCACCTAACAGTTCATGCATTGCCATACAGCCTTGAGCTGCCCAAACATCCTTGCCAGACTGAAACATCTGCAGAAATATCAGGTACAAACAAACCCTGCATAAGTAGCAATGTTCTGAAATATAACAGCTGTACTCACATGTAGAACAACATCATCTAGCCATTACACACAATCCATGGGAGTCATGAAGCTAATATATCTCTGTCTGTCTCCATATATCTGTTGAAATACATCACAAACAACACATCAAGGCTGTCTTCCTTGAAAGTAAGGCAAACGGACAATGCCCAAGTGGAGCATTCAATTATACACCACTGTTGCCATGGTATTGGGTAATGGAGTAGCTGCACAGCTGATGTGCATCTAATTAACTACTTTGGACCACCAATTGGTGGACAGGATACCACATGTTACTGATATTTAACTATAAAAGTATGGCTTATCACACATTCAAACCATGTGTATATACCAGCAGAAAGTTACAAAGAAGATCGAAACACAAGCTGAAAAGGATTGAATTAACAGTCAACGACACCTCGGGTTTTCTAATAAGGTATGTAGAACACTCAGTATGTTGTGTATGTAGTACCTGTTCTGTAATATTTAAAGTGCATGCAATCCATATAGTGGAAACAGTTATCTTGTAGTGATGTATTGTTGAGCATAGTAATACTTGTAGTATTTATGTGTGTACTGCTGTAGGTCACAAGGCAAAAACCGCATATACCACAAGGGATGCTATATAAGGGCTTTGAACCCAAATATTCCTCTCACCAGCCACTGTCAGTGGCAGGGCTGGTCCAACAAGTATGTGCTATAACAGGAGATTGTATATGTTGATATATTGTAACAGTAGGCATATGTATGGGTGTATTACTGAGAATAACATGTCGAAGGTTGGCCCACTGTGCAATTATGATTTGCATTGTGGGATATTGTGCCATTAAATGTGTAATGTACAGTATTGTAGGCAGATATGTATTACAAGTTACATAGCATTACTGTTATGTTAGGCAAACATTAGTTATGTCTATTGGCATTTACAATACACAATAACAGTATACTTATGACTTATAGTCACCGACAGTTTATCGGCATGATAGCAAAGTAAAATGAAAGAGCTAGTTAACTATCCATGCACATAAGACATGTAATAAGTGCAATGGTAGGTACTAGGCTGTCTGCCCAAGGGTATTTATAAGCCTAGCTAGAGTGTGTTGTCTTTCGCCACCCCCTTAGGTTAGTTCTCTGTGCCTCTGAATGGCAGAGCCATTAGTCCCCTGTGCCTCTGTCCAGCAGAGCCACTGCAGTGATCCCTGGGGTACATGTCTGTCTCCCATCCACCCGCCAAGGTTTCCCTTGAAGAGTGCTAGTGAGGGGCCCTGCCTGATGTACATTGAAATCATGTTCCAAAGCATGGGGAGTCTCTGGGTCAGGAATCTATCTGTCCAGCATGTCCTAGTCATCGTTGTGGTTAGGTGTATATTCCTAGAGCATGTGGCTGTCAGGGGCTTCAGTTTAGGTGGAGCATATCCAGCAATACTGGGTTGGACATGGGCCTTGCATGTCAAGCAGAGATCACTTTGTGAGTATGCGGTATGCAACCGAGTACAGCTGGAGTTTCTTAGGTTGGGCTACATAGGTCATCTGTTTGAGGTCAGTAATCCTCTTGGTGTGGTACTGTTGTGGTCTTCCAAGCTGTTTCAGTTGTCTTGTATGGTACATCCCAAATGGGGTGTTGTATCCTTTAATGGGTCTAATAAGTCATGAGTAGAGAGGCACAATGGCCTCCTTTGTTCTGGATGCGAACCCATTAGAGAATGGGGGGGGGCACGTAGAAGGATATTCTAACCATCTTGTCATTATGGTCATCGAAGTACAGATTGCTATCTACTGGGGTTCTCAGATGCCTTATTACCTTTTCTGTATGTAGGGGACTAGCACCTATGTGGTAGTCCATGGGTAATTAGTTATATCCAAAGAGGATGACTATGCACTTTTTGGTATTCAGCTTGAGGCCATGATATTGACACCAGGTATCCGTCTAAGTGCGACCCTTCTGGAGGGTGTCAGTATCAGCTGGGGAAACAATTTTGGCCCCTAGTTTGCAGTCGTCTGCAAACCTTTTCAGCCAAAGCCCTCCTGTGCTTGTCTGTACATCAGAGAATTATATACCGAACATGAGGGGTCCTAGGACTGAGCCCTTTGGGACGCCACTTGTAACTGGTATACAGTTGGACCTAGGGTATGAAACTTCCACTGTGTGGGTTCTGTCCGTGAGCCACTTTGCAAACCATCACATGACATAGGGGTTAATGTTCAGGTGGATGGGTATGTCGATAATACCAGAATGGGGAATGGTGTTGAAAGTCTTTGAGAGATCAAGATAGGCTGTGTGGACCTCCTTACCCTCATCTAATGCCTTGGTAACTGTCTCTAAGAAGTCCACCAGGTTTAGGAGGCATGATCTGCCCTTAACAAAGCCAAACTGGGTGGGGTCAAAGGTTTGGAGGTACCCAATGTCTCTGTGACTGAGATCCATGATGATGTGCTCCATAGCCTTGCAGACCAAGCTAGTCAGGCCTATAGGGCAATAGGTCCCGTGGTCCGTTGTGGTGCCACCTTTGTGGAGTGAGATAACTGTTGCTGCGCACCATTCAGGGAGCACAAAGACTGATGTGAGGCTATTATTGAACATGGTGCATAGGTGGGGAGCCAGTACATTCAGAAGTTCATGTAAAACACAGCCTGGGATGTTGTCCGGTCCCATGGATGCTGTGATATTGACTTTAGAGTGTGCAGCTTTTACCTGTGTAGTTGTGATTACAGGGACTCTGCACTCTTCCTGTATAGATATGGGCCCTTTAGGTGGTGAGAGGGGGGAAAGGTAGCACTGAACCTATCTGCCAGGATGTTGGCAATATCAGTTGGTTCTGTAATGTTCGTGCCTTTGTGCTGTAACTCAGAGCAAATCTGGGTGTTGACAATGAGATATTTGACATAGCTATAGAATGCTTTGTGGTTGTCATTGGAATTAGTGGCTGTTTTGTTTCTGTAGCTAGCTTTGGAGGATCTTATAAGGGATCTCACCTTCTTACTGAGACTGACCAGGGAGCTCCTCCACACATGGGATTGTACTCCCTTTTGCAACAGTGTTATCCTTCTGTTGTACAGTTTGTTTATGGCAGGGGACCACCAGATTGGCTTCCTTAATTAGGAGTATAGCGTCTTGGTTCTGTTTGGGATAGCATGATCCATGCACTCGTGTAAGTGCTTATAGAGTGCATTTGTGTAGGACTCAGCAGTTGTAACAGTATTGTCCATCTGCATGAGTGTCATGAAGTTCACCACGTCTGTCTTAAGAAGCATGAAGTTGGCTTTGTAGACATATTATACTGTGGTTCCCTTAATGGAGGGTGGGGGCAGGATGTGGATATTAAGGGTGTTCAGCTTATGGTCAGATCGGACGAATGTGGAGTTGACTTCAGGTGTGGAACACCGGTCACTCATGTTGGTAATGCCTAGGTCTAGGATATTGTTGCCCCTGGTGGATGTGTGGATAAGCTGATCCAGGGCATTGGTGTTTATGAATTCCAGAAAGCGTTGAGCTAATGAGTTGGTTCATGAGTAGTTTTCCCAGTTAATGGTGGGGTAGATTCAGTGAGACCTTGTGATGAGTGTGGTGTGGTGTGAATGTTTACCTTCTCCACATGACTGTCAAGGTCAGTATTGGTTGGAGTGAGCTTTACCTCCAGTTTGGCTAGATAAATGCATCTTTCCCAGGTTGTAGTGTTGGGTGGTAGGCAGAGAGGGCTGTCTGTGTACATGAAGCAATGTCTACATTGCCTCAAGATGTCCAGATTCATCAGATAGACAGGAGAGAACACTGGCAGCTGACCCTTGGACATGCCTGAATATAAAACTAATTTCCCCTAGATAAGTGAAGAAAGTGAGTACAAGAGCTATTTTACTCTAAGCAAGTGAGAAAAGTATGTACAAAACCTTTTTACCTCTAGGTAATTAGGAAGATTGAGTGCTTTAGTAATTAGTAGCTTACGTAGTGCTTACAAGTTTTGAAAAAGTGCTGAGCATGAATAAGCAATCCAGACAGGGTCTTGGATAACATAAATACAATGCCCCCCAACAGGTACAGAATCATATATCCATGTACATCACAGAGCCCCTGTACCCACAACTATGCAGGTACAAGCTGCACTCAGGCTTCATGGGACCTGTCCACATCCCAGGTTGTATCATACACATATGGCAAAACAAGTTGCCCTCCACATATACATCATGTAACACATAGCTTCATGTCAGGCTGTGTACAAACTGAATGGTGCACACCAACAGGTATCACAACCCACAAAGGGGAAGACACCACTGATAATGGGAAGTACTGCACTACTACCCTGCTGAGTCTGGTCTGAAAGGCCATGAACCTTGATCAAATTATTTGATGTCAGCAGTACAGATGTAGATGACAGTAAGGTTGATTTCACAATACATATCATAACCTTACCAGGTCATAGGACATCATCACCCATACTGTGTTCCACCTACACTCGGTATACTCGATGTACATTCCTATGTCACAGGAGTGTTTTGCAATGGGACTGCTGGCAGAACCAACACTACAGAAGGTGTCTGAATAATACATGCACATAACACCAGTGCCAGCTACAGTAAGACAGGGTTAATTCATTGTACTCCCCCTCATTGTAGTCCATACCACACAGACTAACAGAAGGCATCTGCCTATTGAAGTATGTAAATGACTATGACCTAGGAGCAATAGCCGACTCAGAGTGTTGTGGACATCATACAGAAGGGGCTTTGTGGGTGAGGTGTGTGTGACACATGGCCACAATCAGACAGCTACATATTGCATTGTTACCCCTATGTTAATAACCCTGTACCCATGAACTACCACGGTAGCATAATGGACATTGTGTGTAAGGGAGGCAGTTGTCTTTCCTGTGATAGTTACATCACCACACCTGTCAGATAGTCATATGTGGCAACCCTAATCATGACAGGGTGCCATCCATGAATATAGAGATCATTGTCCAGCCATACACAATACTCAAGTGACCCATATCAGATCGCATATTTCCTTAGGGGTATTTGCCATGTTCAGATGGGTTGCACCAGCCTTCCCATTCCCCGTCTCCACTATGTAGCATGATGCATACCCTGAATAAATCCATGCCCAACCCAGTGATGTTGGACATACTACACATACACATCCTGATCACAAACACATACTTCATGGACATCCACCTTCCTAGTACTAGGATCACCACGTGCTGGACAGATCCTTGTCCCATACACTTTACATAGTCCTGACATACTATGCATTCCTGTCTAGAAAAGCTGCACATCACCCCCCTCTCAGACATGGTGTGATGACGACATGGTAAATGTATAATTAGCCCTGTGGATCAGTTATGTGGCACTGCTCCACCTGGCCCCAGAGACCCGCCTGTCGGCTACAGCTAGGTAACCTTTCATTCTAGATTCATACATGGCCCAGGGCATATAGCCTACTAGTTGACTTTGACTGTACATGCTATAGTTGATATCCATCCCTGCAAATACCATCTGGCTAGCCAGTGTCCCATGTGCATCACATGTGCAACACAGGTGATACATGGCTGGATGTTGAATTGCTGTAGAGTGCCGTGCAGATGTATATGGCAGAACACATACATGTAAAACCTTCTGTGAGCAAGTCTGCAGGGTCACAGGTCATGTCCGTTAAGGCAGTGTAAGTCTTTATATGTGACATATACACAGCATCAATGTTGACTGCATTAATGTGGACACATCCAGCCATGTGCTGATAGGTAGGAACACCAGTACAGGCAAACAGACATGCCCACATCAAAACAGCATCCACATGGAGTATGAGCAATGCAATCAGGTGACACACACACATATATGGTGATAATATCCACTCACCATTGAGTGTCACATGTATGTGACACAAACATGTCAGTGGTGTCAGTGTCATGTAGATTTGCAAAGACAACTATTTAATCGTAATAAATGTGATACACATGTATGTTCAGCTGTAGGTCTGTATGTCTCTGTGAGTTACTGTGCCCTGTCTCCATCATTATTTCTTCCAGGTATGCCATGTGCAAGGCTAACCCCTTATACCCGCTTGGAGGATGAGGCCCTTATCCCATACCTACATGACAATCATGATATCCTGTTCAGCCATGTGCCACAGCATGCACAGCAGTGGGATGCCCTGTGGATGGAACTTTGCAGGAGGGTTAGTGATGTGGTTGGCCACAGCAACACATGCCAGCAGGTGCGCAGACATTGTACAGACCTCATTATATGGGTGAAACAGCATCCAAATGCAATCGCCAGGGAACAAGGTGCAACAGGTGGTGGACCACCAACCCAGCCCCCACTCACACATACCAAGGAGCTACTGGCCAACCTGGGGACACCTGCAGAACAACATCCACAAGCCTTAGCCGATATTGTGGAGGTGGGTGTCTCTCATCTGCCGAGCTTGGAGTTGCTTGGTAAGTCACTACTGCACCTATAGCAACTATATTCCATATAGTTGCATGTGTCACTGTACAATATGTAATGTAACATCATATGCAAGGCATGTATACACACATGCTGCATACTATAGTATGCTACTCTCTGTATGCACACATGTGCATACACCATAGTATAGTTTAATGTATTGGTATATGTGTTAACATGCACATTGCACCCTGTAGCTATCATACAGGCATGGATAATGCTCATACTGCTGTGTTACTCCTATTTAGATACCTCTGGTGTTCTGCTGCGACAGCAACCCATTGCAGGTGAGACTGTTATTATTTATCAGGCATCGTAATGCGCAGAACTATCTGCCATGTGGCCATTTATCACATGTACACATAATGTATGGTCCTGTCACAATATACAGGTCGGACCTGCAATGCATCACAATGGCTACCCTTTTGCAACACTTGCAAACTATGTGAAACACCGATATGAAACCTCACAAACTTTCATTGCTAGACGTGTGGACAGCTGTGCATACAATGTTGGAGGTGCTGTTCACTGTAGGGACATGTACTACAGATCAGAACTACACATGTGGGGCATACAAACAGTACTACACAGTGAGCTGGAGTATGGCTAGCCCACAGGATTCACTGGTGTGGATCATAGCCCTGCTATGAATGTCTAGTGGCCTGGCTGCAACACTGCCTAACTATCCTGAAAAACATATCCCACATACCAAACATGCCACCCTTTGTCAGCATAACCCTGTCGTTAGTGGAGCATATGACATCTATGGGTGTATGTCATATGGGACAACACAGACATGTGAAATAGATGCCCGTCACAATAATTTGGCCAACACATGTACACACATGGCCATGGAGGATGGCCAGAGACATGAAGCAACACAAACAGTAGATGTGATGTTCTTGTGTGTACACCCTGTCATACAATGGCTACACATGGTCCAACTATGGCCATTGTATAATGGTTATATTGCAAATGTGGAAGACTAGACATCCTACAGGTCTGTGCACATCTTGTGTAGGTGTGACATCAATCCACACTATCCACATCAGTATCCACATCAGCCCACAGATACAGTGCATTCCCCTTGCTGGTGTCAGACATCAATGTCATACTTGTTCCTCGTGTGTGTGTGTGTGTGTGTGTGTGTGTGTGTGTGTGTGTGTGTGTGTGTGTGTGGTAAACAGATGTCATGTGGGACATGATGTACCAACAAGTTCGCCATGTCTGGCCATAGTTGCCAGGCAGCAGCAATATGGTTGCAGATGTGCAAGGGTGTCATCTGTATACCCTTCAGTGACCTGTGTCACACATTCCACATCATGGATTAGTGTGTATACACCTCAGTGATGTGGGTCACATTCCCCAGTATATATGTATTGTATCTGAACACAGGCATGGCTATGAACTGTGTCTGTAACTCACACTGTATAGCAATAGAGATACCTCATGATTCCCTGCAATGACCATGCACATCAGCTAATGTGCAGTATATCTGTAGGGTGGACAGGCAACACTGCATTGGGACACCATTACCCCACTGTATATTTGACAGGACACCATTGCGTTAAACATGTATGCATGTCATTGCACACATCATCAGATCATACTACATGTGATTGTCAAGGTCATATGCCATACATCAGGCAGGTGTACTGTTAACCTGTGCCAGTCTACATGGTGTAACACAGGGATGTATGCTAACTACTACTATGATTGTGTAATTTGCATGCCTTCTGCTATGACACATGCATGCTGTTGTGTGCAACCCAGGGATGTATGATAACTGTGGTAGCTTGGAACAGGAAAGTGTGGAGGCTATGGAAGGTGTGCCTGCACACCATGGTGTCAGCCAACTGACTGGTGATGCCCCACACAGGCACATAGCCAGTGCCTCTCATAGGAGGACCTCTGGCCAACATGCCCATGCAAGACAGCTGGTATCACCAGATGCATGTTTCAGGCTGTAATGGAGGCACAGGCACGTGATGAATGGCACAACAGAGAAGATCAGAGGCTTCAGAGGGCTGCTGTCCATTCTTTAAACAACATCCAGGCAATGGTAAATGCTCAACAGCAGATTGCTGTAGCTTTGGATAGATGGTTGGGTGACATGGTTGGAGTCCTTGACCGTGGCATGACAATCCATGAGCGTGAGCTGTCTGTGTTGGAACATCTGGTAGGAGTGAGGCTTCAGGCACATAGACGTAGGCCTGCTACATCACCTGTTTCAGGTCTACGTGAACGAGCTACCTCACATGTCCGCTGCCATAGTGGCAGTAGCAGCAGCAGTGCAGCTGGTGCTGTGATGTCCACACCTTGACACACCAGGCCACGTGCATGTGGCCCTGGATGGTCCCAACAGGGACAGGGTTCTAGTGGGCAAGTGTCATCAGACAGTACCCAATCTGCACCTCTGCCTGGTAGTGCCTGTGCAACCCCTGGCAGGCACAGGTCACATGCCCATGGCCGGACACCGTGAACTGTAAAACCTGGCCTGTACAGTCCACAGCTGTCAATAATACCCCTGTGTAGGCCAGACACTTGCCAGAACTGTGTGCATAAATACACGCACACACCGGAAACATATGTAGGGCACCACAACACACACATGCATAACATCCACATACACCCAATTAGATCAAAGGTCCTAACCCACACACATGATGTCATCCAATGGTGCAGCCTAGGCCTCTGGCAAACATTATCACCCTGTGCATATAATGATGCCTGTGCCACATCCCTGACATCCACACCATCGGTGCAGGGACATGCTCATATGGTCTGATACACAGGGTGAACAGACTAGGAAGATAAGTGTAGTTTACAGTTGTTGAGTACTATTGACAGGCAGCAGACATACCATGTACTACAGGTACACAATGCATTTTGTACTGTTAACAGTATGTGTCTTGTGTAACAACAGTAACTGCATGTTGATCATGATGTTTTGTTTTCCTCCTTCAGGTCTAATTGCACGTGCCGATGGATGTCAGTGTTTGCAGTTAGTGTCCCATATGTCAATGTGGACTACTCACAGGTATGTATGAATATACCAGCATGCACCGTGTAGCTGCCACATAACAGTGAGAATATCCCACATTCCAAACACGTCTACTGATCCAAGAGCATGATAGCTGTGTATTAAGCTACTGTAGCTACTGTACAGACGTGACATCCATACTGGGTGACATCACCGGTACAGTGACATGGAGTGGTGAGGTAAGAGAGCGGTCTAGCTGATTACAAGGGTAGAGGCCAGTGGGAAGTGTGATGCCTCATTGGGGAGCATTAATACACATTCCCATGACAGGATGCCAACACACAACTGCACCCACACACTCAGGTATTGACACACATGTATTCAGTGACACATTAACACACCCACACACTCATGGATTCACCGACACAGTAACACACACTCACACACAGTTGCTACTGTTGAGGTGAGGACCCTTGCCTATGTGCAAATCATCATTACAGTACTGTGCACCTACATGATGCACCACAGAGAATACACATGCACAGGTATAAGATCGGGGACATCAACATGGATAGTAGATTGCATCACCTGGATGGGGGGGTCTTATCAGTTCAGTAAGGTAACATACATCCTCACTCCAGGGACCGGACAGCAATACATGCACGAACACACACACACACACACACACACACACACACACACACACACACACAGACACTGTGGCATTCACTATTGAATACACCTATGTCACGCACATACAGATACCTCACATGTGTGAGATACATGCCCCTGCCTATGTCCTGCTTTCTACATTGCACACTATACAGATGTCTACACTAGTGTACAGGAGAGTGAGTAACAATTGAGATGTATTCCCCACCAAACGTGACATATATGGACACACACGCAACCACACATGCCAGTACTGTGAATCAAACACCTGCCTAGCTCATGATATGTATGACAGACTTACAGCAGTATTGCACGCATTACAAAGTATACTGCCACTTCCTTTGGCAACAGTGCTGATATATGCACACAGGAGGTCTTAACTGTTACAGGTGTCAAGTGATTTACCTTCGGTGTCACCCTGACCACTGTCTATGTTGTGTGTTATGTCCTTCAATTAACGAAACCATTGCTTACCGGTTACACAGGTTATTGTAGGACTGCTTGTGACACACCTGTGAGCTGTCCTCAGCAAACATCCATCTGCAAAGATGCCCCACCACTTAGTTATTTCCACACATCTGTCCATACCTGAGGTATATCTTGCCATACATTCAGCATATCACCATATACAGTTGGCAATGTTGAGGCTGCATTGCAACTGCATGATGTACTAAGATACACGTCACCTGCATACATCAGCAACTGCACATGCATGGTATCTGAACCCACACCACTACATGTACATGTGTGTAGGTCCTACAATCCTGTCATTTGGGCATGTTTGAGGCAATGCAATTGGTGGACATGTGTAATGACATACATGGCACATGGACTGTTGTATGATATGATAGGTGTAATGGGTGACCGGTACAGAGGGAATGTTACCTCTGTCAACATTGATATCACACCTTCTGTACTGCTAGCATTCAGCAGCCATGGACCTACATTCCATGTGCATGTGTGTAATGGCTGTAGCCACCTGTCTGCACAAAGGACAACAACAGCTATGCTATTTACATGTATGTTGTGTGTGTGTGTGGCATGTACATATCCAGGGCAGGTACATGTATATCATATCCAAACATGAGGGTGTGTACTGGTGTACAGCAACAATCATCTGCTAATGCTGTAAATAACTGAGGGCCCCTGGTATGTGTACAGCTGACCTGGTTACAGACAGTGGTATTATTGCATTGCATAACACATGATGCAACTGTGTCAGTACATGGGTACTCTCTACAGTTGATGTAGAGCTTGGTACAGTCCACTGGTCAAGGGTCACATGGTGGTGTACTCTTCTATGTCCTACAACATGTATGGATGTGTGTTGGTGGCCCGAGGACATAGTGGTGTCTGAGGTTTACATCCTAGAATGCAGCATTTGACACTCTGTCCTGCACCTGACTCATCTGTGATGCCTTCAGTGGGGGTACCGGTCAGTACATGTGAGTGGCCTCTATGTATGTGGGGACACCACCACCTGGAGTGGTCCGTACCTGTATTATGGCCCACATGTCTGGTTCTGAGGTATATGGTGGTAGTGCTGTTGTGCACTATAGAGCCTTCAGCCAGGTGATCCTCACTGCACAGATGTCAGTACTCCCCATTGTTGGATCTACAGTGAGCAGCTGTGATTATGAATGCTACACATCTAGCACTGGTTAGCATAAGCATACAATGCAGTTGTCCTCTAGGTGCCAGGGTGTTATCCTGTGTTTAGGACATTTGCCTTGGAATGGAACTATATGGGCGGATGCAACTTGGTATTATCCCCACTCCCTTGAATCATGGATGCATGTGATATGTGTCAAAGGCCTGTCTACTGTCAGTCAGGTCATCCCAGAATGACAAACACTGGACAACCTCATACTTACAGCAGGACATTGGCTCATTGTGTTGTTCAAGCAGTTGCCACTCCTAGCAAGGCTCATTGTGTTGGTCAAGCAGTTTCCACTCCTAGCAAGACATCACTGCGAGTGGTGGTATTGTGCTTGGTATAGGATGGTACATCTAAGGTGACAGACAGCAGCAGACATTGTGTAAAAGACCAGTGTCAGATATATGTAGAGCAGCATTCTGCTAACAATGACAACTACTAACACCAGAGCCCATTACAATGTGTTCTTTACGTCTAACTGTAATAGCATGGCCACTGTTGCCTTCCGTGTTTAGAATCAGAGTGCATCCCAGACAGCCCTGTGCTACTAAATGTATGAGCATGCCCAGTACAACTTTGTGTAGATGGACACATAGTGCATTCCGAACAGCCCTGTGCTACTGTGTGAGCATGCCTAGTGACACCTTGTGTTGGTTATGTGCCTCTGTGTATGGATTGTAACCCTGTATAGTGATAGTAGTCGTCCATTCCACAAATGGGCATACTCCAGGTCAGGATGGAATCCTACTTTAAACACACAGGTTCACAGGTATGTACATCTTAACTGCCAGCATCCCTGTTGATGTCCACATTCCTAGAAGGTCATAATGACAGCCTTGAAATGTGTAGTCTGTGTGGCGTGACTCGTAACTATGTAGTATTGTAATAGTGATCTGTAGATAGGCAGGTGTTCCATTCCCACCACTGTTGTGTGTGTGTGTGTATGTGTGTGTGTGTGTGTGTGTGTGTGTGTGTGTGTGTGTGTGTGTGTTTGTCCCCATTTGCCTGAGGACTGAATAATACTTTTAGACTGCTCACACTCCACACAAATCTTATACCCACCTTTGGCAAGGCTGATGATGTCACCCACCTAGAAATACACCTCTGGGAGTGCTGTATCCCAGTAATCTCGGTAGCGTGTTCTGTAACTGCAAAATGCTGTAGTGCAATAAAGTAGCTAGGTCGATGTTCTAATCCCAGACTTGCCAAGTGTGTGTGTGTTTGTCCCAGTCTGCCTGAAGACAGAATAATGCTTTTAGACTGCTCACACTCCATACAATTCTTATACCCACCTTTGGCAAGGCTGATAATGTCACCCACTTACAAATACACCTCTGGGAGTGCTGTGTCCCAGTAATCTCGGCAGCGCATTCTGTAACTGCGTAATGCTGTAGTGTAATAAAGTAGTTATTTCGGTGTTCTAATCCCAGACTTGCCAAGTGTGTGTGTTTGTCCCCATCTGCCTGAGGACTGAATAATACTTTTAGACTGCTCACACTCCATACAATTCCTATCCACACCTTTCGCAAGGCTGATGATGTCACCCACCTACAAATACACCTCTGGGAGTGCTGTGTCCCAGTAATCTCAGTAGCGCATTCTGTAACTGCGTAATGCTGTAGTGTAATAAAGTAGTTATTTTGGTGTTCTAATCCCAGACTTGCCAAGTGTGTGTGTTTGTCCCCATCTGCCTGAGGACTGAATAATGCTTTTAGACTGCTCACACTCCATACAATTCCTATCCACACCTTTGGCAAGGCTGATGATGTCACCCACCTACAAATACACCTCTGGGAGTGCTGTGTCCCAGTAATCTCAGTAGCGCATTCTGTAACTGCGTAATGCTGTAGTGTAATAAAGTAGTTATTTCGGTGTTCTAATCCCAGACTTGCCAAGTGTGTGTGTTTGTCCCCATCTGCCTGAGGACTGAATAATGCTTTTAGACTGCTCACACTCCATACAATTCCTATTCACACCTTTGGCAAGGCTGATGATGTCACCCACCTACAAATACACCTCTGGGAGTGCTGTGTCCCAGTAATCTCAGTAGCGCATTCTGTAACTGCGTAATGCTGTAGTGTAATAAAGTAGTTATTTCGGTGTTCTAATCCCAGACATGCCAAGTATGTGTGTGTGTGTGTGTGTGTGTGTGTGTGTGTGTGTGTGTGTGTGTGTCTGCCTATGTGAGACAAGTACAGTGCTTTGTAGAGTTTGCACTCTTTGTACAAATCACATGACCACCTTTGTCTTTCCTGCTGTTGTCACCCACCTAGGTATAAACCTGTAGGTGTGCTGCAACCCAGTATTCGCTGTAGCGTGTGCCCTAAAAGCATATTGCTGCAGTGTGATATGGTAGGTAGGGGTTTGTATACAGGACATGACATGTGTGTGTTTGTCTGTCAGAGCCTGTGTAGAGGTGGCTGTGAATGTCTTACCATTGAACATGTTGGGGAGCAGATTTTGTAGTTTTCCTATATGGTGTCCGTCTTATGACACATCGGCCACCTCACAAGGAGTACAGCTGTCAGTCAGCCACGGAACTGTCTTGGCAAGCCATACCCCTACATATGGCAAAAGGCCTGGTGAACAAAGTATGCAACCCTACTAGTACCCAGTATATGTTCCTCACCCATGTGCCATGCACAAACAAACTTGCCTAGGATATCCCGCTATGTTGCTAGTACCATGAACATTGATGACAGATAGTAGGCATGGTGTGAATGCAGTGGCCTGCAGAGGACATGGCACCCTGAACAGCGGTACAATAGGCACATATATGCAGACATTGTGCGTTCACTATGTTCCACACTGGATGCCTGCAACATATGTGGTGCCATCAAATGTGATCCACAGAGGCCATACAATGCTGTAGACATGTGCCCTGTATGGACCCATGCCACTGACACCATACAATACCTGTATCATACTATCAATGCAGGCGCAAGGTTGAACTGCTCACTATAAGCAGGTTTCGCCACACCAGGCCAGTATTGGCTCATCGGGGGATAATAGGCTGTGTACACAACATGTGCCTGCCAAACCAGGTACACCTGTGCATGCCACTGGACAGTATTGTGGGACATGCACATCCCAGGCAATGTCCATGTGAAGGACTATCAAACACAGACATGGCATGCATTTCAAAGCTATCGCCATACACATTGGTAACCAGGATGTCAGGGCAGATCATGCAGTACCCATCTGTGTGGGACATTGCAGACACTACACCCCTGCACTGCACACCATTGTTGGGTGATACGATGCCAAGGATTACCCCTCACCCAGCCTTGTACAGCCATCTTGCACAGCCAACCACTACACACCCATGAAGCAATGCATACATGCATGCCAGTACTGGCACCTTGTGTCTGTGTGTGGGTTATGATGCTCTCAACCACAGTTACTCCTAGTATAACCCTTGTTGGCATACCAACATATGTTAAACACTTTCACATGCCCTAGCCCATAGAACCTCCAGATATCCCCTTGGTGCATGTAGTCCTGTGCATTACTGCAATGTGGCAAACTAAGTAGTTAGGTTGTGTATTTGTGGCCCTGTCAAAGAGTGTCAAGTGTGGTTGTGGTGACACTGGCATCCGTTCACGTGGACAGCCATGTGTGCCACACCTAATGTATGTCTACTATATCTCTGTTGCAGATATCACTCACCTACACACATATATTTTTTTACAGCACAGCAACATGTCACCTTTGTGGCACATGTAGTAATGTCATGCACATGTAATAGTAATGAGTAGTCAGTCAGGGGTTTGACCCCTGTACTGTTAGCCGTGTGGCAGACAATGCTTAGGGTTAAGTCTCCAAGCCCTTCCCTGGTGTACTTTGCCTGTCGCACCCACACACTCTCTGGTGGATGTGAAGGAGTACACCTGCTCAGCAGCAGCATGTGTATTGTAAGTGATGGACATGGTCAGGTGATGGCCTCTGCATCTATTGCAGTCCTCTTCTAGCTGATTGCATGTGGAACAGCTATAATGGTGTTCCCATAGCCATCCACATGATAAACACAGTACACTATCTAGGGAGCACATGTTGGTATTTGGACATGACAGTCGCTGTGAATGGTACCTGGAAGTGGTGTTCTGTCACAGCATCACAGATGATATCTGGATGTACTTCAAACATTATACACAGTAGGAAATAGCCTAAAGATGGGAGGGTGATGTGCCACACATGACTACAGCATGTAAGTGTAGCTATGCTGCATTGAGACTACTGCCTGTTTAACATGTGTGTGGTAATGGCTATTCTGCATGTTTTAATACAGACATGACAGTACTCTGTTCGTGAGGGACCCCCATCTGTAGGGCCATCTGTGAACTGGTCAGTGTGTGCAACCATTTGTTTCCTGTGTTACACACTGAACACACATCTGTGCACAGCAGAAGCATAGTGTGAGGAATGCAGACAGTACATGATGATAGGGATGTGTTACTGCCATCTCATCCCTGACTGGACATGTGTCACATGAAACAGTGGTATGACAGACACTGTCTGGGGTTCCAAGTGACAAGCCAATAATGGGCAATTGTACATAGCTGCAGTCACATGTCTACTACACATTGTACAGATGGCATGCAGTATATATGCATGTGTTGTGCTCCCTCTGCAAATGTATACCATCTGTTGTGTTGGGTTGATGGTAATATCTATGCATACTGTTGTAGGTAATCCTGTATGCTGGTGCCTATCACTATGCCATATGTGGGTTTAAACTGCAACACCATAGGCTGAATAGGTTGGGAGGTCGTGGCAGAACCTCCTGTCCCACTTCAGCTGACCATGACACCGGGCACTGGCACATCTGGGGCCCAGCCTTGGGCATCAGCCTCTGTTGGCTCTGCACCACCTTCTGGTGGTTGTTCCCCCTGGGAGCAGGACCAGGCAGGTACATGTCTGCTGTCGTGCGGTCCCAGACACTCGGTTAGCCTCTACATTGCTTTACCAGTGCAATACTCGCATGCTGGTAGCCAAACAGGCTTACACCCGCTCGCTCCCGCACTTGCAAATGCACCAACATTGGTGCTTGTATCTGACACTCACACCCCTGGGTGGGAGCAAGGACCACAATATTAACTTGTGATGCCTGTTACATCGGACTACAAGACTACAGTATCGGGAATGGCTGCCCATTAGGCGACGGCATGGCGTTCAATTGTACAGAATCGGCAGCATGTTCAGTGAATTAATCATATTTGTGTGTTCCTCATACAATCTGCTCCCATCTGGCTGATACATGGGAACCGAGACTCTTCAATGCAGACAAGTAATTGGGTTTTGGGAATCACATCCGTCGGCTGAGTCATGCTGCCACATACCTATTATAGGTTTGCCATCTTTTCAATTGGCCAAGGTGGGACTTTAGGGTTAACACCTGTCCCACTTTGTGAGGGACAGTCCCTCTTTAGGCAGTTGTGTCCTGCGAAAATAATCAAGACTTAGCAAATGTCCTGGGATTACTGGACAAAATTATATCCAATGTTTCTTTAATAATTGCATAAAACAGTTATTTTATATATGAACCCTCTATATGTTATGTGAAGTAGCATAAGCAATTCAAATGTTACTAGAATAAGCTTTTATTTGTGCAAATAAATAAAATTCTGTACTATGCATGGCTGTAGGTATGTTTTGTCCTGGAAAATCTGACATTTCTACAGAACATGTCCCACTTTGGGCATTTGAAAAGGTGGCAACCCTATAGGACCCTTATGTAGAGGCAACAGATTTTGCAGGGCAAAACATACCCTCAGCCAGTACAAAGGAGAGTACTTCACTGTTTTGCCTAAATAAAAAGTTATTCTTGTAGCATTATAGTTGCTTATACTGTTTCTTTTAACATTTAGGTGTTTCAGATACAAAATAATTGTTTTATGGAACTACTACAGACAATATAGAAAATCTTTGTCCTAAATCACAGGACATTTGCCATAATTACAATTATTTCGCAGGACACAACTGCCCAAAGGGGAGTGTCCCTCACAAAGGTGGACAGGTGGTAACCCCAACCCTATTATTCTATCATCTTTCTAAGGTAGTTGGCGGAATATGCGCTGTCTCTCACTAGCAGACCACTCATATGAATGGGGATGAATGAACACTGAATCAGGGACACTGCATAATCTCGGGAACAAATTTAGAAGTTTGGCGCTATTAACCTGACACATTGACAGACCTAGAGCATATGTATTCATACACGTTGTCTGAGGTACATGCTGTTTATGACTCTTACATGTTGTCATTATGTACGTGTATTCCGCCACCTTTCCTCCTAATATCACTAGTTCTAGGAGGGTTTAGTTGGGACAGAGTTAGATTCTGATTCGTAATCATGGACGTCCCTGGTAATCGAGGACAGTTTAATGACAGCACCCATCCTTACTCTGGCACCTGGTGGATTCTGGGCACACCACTACATGTTGCATACTCTCCACTTCACGGGACCCATTTCATACAATTGTCTCGGCCCATGGGTAATCTGGGTTACCCAACCT